>NW_026511250.1:0-4124 GCF_027579735.1 Bombina bombina | reverse complement strand
TCCGGTTGGGGCGAAACTTCGGAATCCTTAAGAAGTCTAAGGTATAATCCATTCTTTCTTTTCATGTATTGCATTCAGCAGATATATTAAGTCTATTAGATATCAGAAATATCAAGCCTAAACTTGTTTGTCCACTTATACATGGACGTTACTAGCATTGCATATACAATATAAACATAGATACTTATGTGACAACAAGTCTCTACTATTTAGGCTGAAGACTAATGCAATTCTGGGACGTGTTTACCACATAATTATAAAGACCAACTAAACAGTGATAATATTGTACTCAGCCCGTAAAGTCGTGTTTGGTATTTTCATGAAGAATTGTATGAGTGTTGGTTTTTACAATAACCCACAACCTGTCTAAAAGAACAGGGCGGGCCGTGGACTCATCGTGTCAAAAAATAAATAAATTTATCAGGTAAGCATAAATTTTCTTTTCTTTTTTAAGACACGATGAGTCCACGGATCATCTTAATTACTAATGGAAGTCAATACCCAAGCTAGAGTACACAGATGATATGGGAGGGACAAGACAGGGAACCTAAACGGAAGGCACCACTGCTTGAAGAACCTTTCTCCCAAAAGCGGTCTCAGCCGAGGCAAAAGTGTCAAATTTGTAGAACTTTGAAAAAGTGTGAAGAGAGGACCAAGTTGCAGCCTTGCAAATCTGTTCCACAGAAGCTTCATTTTTGAACGCCCATGAGGAAGCAACAGCCCTCGTGGAATGAGCCGTAACTCTCTCGGAGGCTGCTGTCCAGCAGTCCGCATATGCAAAACGTAATGATACTCTTCAGCCAAAAAGAAAGAAGTAGCCGTAGCTTTCTGTCCCTTGCGTTTTCCTGAGAAAACCACAAACAAAGAAGAAGGACTGACGGGAAGTCCTTAGTCCGCCTGCAGGTAAAACTTTAAATGCATCGGACCACATCCAAATTGTGTTAGAAAGTCTTTCCTTCTAAGCAGTAGGGTTAGGACACAAGGAGAGGAACAACAATCTCATGAATAATGTTCCGATCAGAAGAACAACCTTAATAAGAAATCCTAATTTGGTACGTATAAACTACCTTATCTGGATGGAAAATAAGATAAGGTGACTCATTACTGTAATTGCCGAGAGCTCTGACTCTTCTCCCTACAGAAGAAATAGCAACATGAAATAAAACTTTCCAAGATAACAACTTTACTAATCTAGGAATGCATAGGCTCAAACTGAGCCCCTTGAAGAAACTTGAGAACCTAAATTTAAGACTCCATGGAGGGAGTAACTGGTTTGAACACAGGCCTGATCCTGGACCAAGGCCTGACAGAACGATTGTACATCTGGAACATCCGCCAGACGTTTGTGTAACAAAAATAGATTAAGGCCGAGATTTGACCCTTTAGTGTACTCGTCGATAAACCTTTCTCCAAACCCTCTTGGAGAAAGGACAAAATTCTAGGAATCCTAACTCCAACTCCCATGAGTAGCCCTGGATTCAACCAATAGAGATATTTACGCCAAATCTTATGGTAAATCCTTCTAGTAACAGGCTTACGAGCCTGAATCATAGTCTCTATACAGAGTCAGAAAATCCCCGCTTGGCTAAAATTAAGCGTTCAATCTCCAAGCAGTCCAGCCTTCAGAGAAACTAGAACTTATAGGGTTTGGGGGTTACATAGTTGTGTAATGTCAGGTTGTGGTTTGTACTGACAGATAATACTGGTATCCATAAGTACACAATGATTATAATAAGTTTTAACAACAACACCTGTTGTGGAGTCTTAATAGCAGTAAGACAAAACAACTACGATAAACTAATTGTAAAGGAGGATACAATTGAGTATATAGAGATAAGCTTCACAATAGTGAAATGGAGGATATACATCTGCACAAAATAGTAAGTAGTATCGATTGGGCGATTTAAATAGTTAAAAAGTTCAACACCAATTCATACATTATGATCTTTATTAAATAAACTAGGAACACAACCATACACACAATAGCAAAGGCTGAATATATTAAAAACACTTAAACTCGGTTGTGAGAAAAATTGATGTAATTATAATGAGCCATTAGAAATAATAATAACAGCCCAGCAGTCTGAAAATAGCTAAGGTAAACTAAGCCCTTACAATCCGAGGGCTGTATTACATTTAATAATTATGGCTAAGACTGAAGGCTGATAACGTAATTAGCAATATAGCATTCAACCCGAGTAAGCAAATTAAAGAAGGACAACACAAGAGAGACAAAGCTAGTCCTGTCACACCCCTGACGCGCATATCACAAAGAATCGCTTCCTCTGGATATGATATGATGCTCTATTGCTAAATTTACATTATCAGCCTTCAGTCTTAGCATAATTATTAAATGTAATACAGCCCTCGGATTGTAAGGGCTTGTTTACTTAAACTACTTTTTCAGACTGCTTTGGCTGTTTATTATTATTGCTGCTGCTCATTATAGTACATCAATATTTCTCACAACCGAGTTTAAGTGTTTTTAAATATATTTCAGCCTTTGCTATTGTGTGTATGGTTTGTTCCTAGTTTATTTAATAAAGATCATAATGTATGAATGTGTTGGAACTTTTTAACTATTTAAATCTCCAATCGATACAACTTTACATTTTTGCAGAGTGAATCTCCATTTCACTATTGTGGAGCTTATCTCTATATACTAATTGTAATCTTCCTTACAATTAGTTTATCTAGTTGTTCAGAGAAACTAGATTTGGGTGAAGGAAGGGCCCCTGAATCAGAAGGTCTTTCCTCAATTTAAGTCTCCAAGGTGGTAGAGATGTCATCTCCACCAGATCTGCATACCAAATCATGTGAGGCCAGGCCAATGCTATGAAAATCACTGAGGCCCTTTCCTATTTGATTCAAGCAATTACTTGAGGAAGAAGAGCAAACGGAGGAAATAGGTATGCTAGATTGAAGGTCCAAGGGGCCGCCAGAGCATCTATCAGTTCCGCCTGGGGGTCCCTGGATCTCGACCCGTATCTCGGGAGCTTGGCATTCTGCCGCAATGCGATGAAATCTAATTCCGGCTGACCCCACTTGAGAATCTGGCTGGAGAACACTTCCGGATGGAGTTCCCACTCCCCCGGATGATAAGTTTGCCTGCTCAGAAAATCCGCCTCCCAGTTGTCCACCCCTGGGATGTGGATCACCGACAGACAGCAAGAATAGGCCTCCGCCCACTGAATTATTTTGGATACCTCTGTCATCGGCAAGGAACTCCTCGTTCCTCCCTGATGATTGATGTAGGCCACTGAAGTTATGTTGTCCGACTGGAACCTGATAAACTGTACCAAGGCTAACTGGGGCCCAGGCCAAGAGAAGCATTGTAGATCGCTCTCAGTTCCAGAATGTTTATGGGTAAAACCGACTTGAGTGAGTCCTATATTCCCTGAGCCTTTAGAGAGCCACAGGACTGCTCCCCACCCTAGATAGGCTGTCATCTGTTGTCACAATCACCCAAGATGGTCTGTGAAAGCATGTTCCCTGGGAGAGATGATCCAGAGACAACCACCATTGTAGAGAGACCCTTGTCTCCTGCTCCAGAAAAAGTTGAGGGGACAAGTCCCGAATAATCTATGTTCCATTGTCTCCAGCATGTTCAACTGCAGAGCTCTGAGATGGAAGCGAGACCCAACGGGATTGATGTCCATTGTCGCACCATCAGCCCAATTAACTCCATGCACTGAGCCACTGATGGTCGACGGAGTGGACTGAAGGGCTAGACAAGTATCGATAAGCTTTAATTTCCTGACTTCTGTCAGAAAAATCTTCATAGACAGAGAGTCTATTATGGTTCCTAAGAAAGATTACCCTTGTGTTTGGAACTAAGGAACTCTTTTTCTAAATTTAACCTTCCATCCGGGGATCTTAGGAAGGACAACACCAAGTCCGTGTGGGATCTTGCTAGCTGAAAGGATAGCGCCTGCAACTAGAATGTCGTCCAGATAAGGCGCCACTGCAATGCCTTTTGATCGAAGCACCGCCAACAGAGATCCCCAGTACCTTTGTGAAAATTCTGGGAGCTCGTAGCAAGACCGAAAGGAAGAGCCCCAAACTGGAAGTGTTTGTCCAGATAGGCAAACCTTAAGAACTTGTGATGATCCTGTGAATGGGGA
>NW_026511249.1:6700-161382 GCF_027579735.1 Bombina bombina | reverse complement strand
AACATTCGTTCCAGGTTAACCATTATTGATACAGCATCAGTACATTATTTTTCCTGCTAGTATTTCAAAGATATAATACCAGCATTTTAAGTTCCTTTATATAGGGAATCCTGGTTCTAATGTCATAAGACTTCTGAGAGCTGTGTAGTTCGTCTGCTAAATGTATCCTGAAGTTACCCCTGTAGGTGCACCCCCAGGTTAGCTAGACTTTCAGATGTTAAAGATGTCAGCTCTTCACTGAAAAGAACCTAACTCTGAAGGATCCCCTATTTGTTGATTACTACTCTCCTATTTGTGTCTCCAGTGATGCTTGAAATAAGTCACTTAAGCAGATATTGCAAATATAGTCCCCACGTGGTGTTTTGTTATTTCTAGGCCTCTTACTTGCTGTAAATTATAAATAAATTATAAATAAATTATATTCTCCCAGTCGGCCTGCCTCCGGATCCTCTTTTACATTAAAAATACAGCCCAAAGGTGCTATCAATAATCTCTCTGGCACTTTCCTGATGTTTCTGTCGCAATTGGCGTACTTTTTATCGCTAAAAAAACACTTTAGACAGCTTTTTGTGTAAGAGCTCTGTACCAGCACGTCTGCTCTGCAGCTCACCAAGCTCCGCCCCCCAATCATAAGTTTTTTGACTGCAAATCTTGATTCTCCTAGTGCCATTGAATTGCAGTTTCCTCCTGCCTGCCAGCCTGTGTGCCAGGCCCAACTAGCCAATTAGTGCCACCAATCACAGTTGTTATAACAGTATTGAAAAAATTGTAAATCATCACTTATTTGACTGTGAATCTGTAGTCTAGTAGCGCCATTGAATTGCAGTTCCCTCCTGCCTGCCAGCCTGTGTGCCAGGCCGACTTGCCAACTAGTTACACCAATCATATTTGTTGTCACAGTATTGTTAATATTTAAAATTAAAAATTGTTTGATTGTTATTCTGAATCATCAGTTTGCTTGTGCCATTGAATTGCACTTTCCTCCTGCCTGCCAGCCTGGTGTGCCAGGCCCAACTAGCCAATTAGTGCCACCAATCATAGTTGTTTTAACAGTATTGTAAAAATTGTAAATCATCACTTTTGTGACTGTGAATCTGCAGTCTAGTAGTGCCATTGAATTGCAGTTCCCTCCTGCCTGCCAGCCCTGTGTGCCAGGCCCAACTAGCCAATTAGTGCCACCAATCATAGTTGTTATAACAGTATAGAAAAAATTGTAAATCATCACTTTTTTGACTGTGAATCTGCAGTCTAGTAGTGCCATTGAATTGCAGTTCCCTCCTGCCTGCCAGCCTGTGTGCCAGGCCGACATGCCAACTACTTACACCAATCATAGTTGTTGTAACAGTATTGTTAATCTTTAAAATTACAAATTGTTCGCTTGTGAATCATCAATTTGCTCGTGCCATTGAATTGCACTTTCCTCCTGCCTGCCAGCCTGTGTGCCAGGCCCAACTAGCCAATTAGTGCCACCAATCATATTTCTTGTAACAGTATAGAAAAAAAATTAAAATCATAAGTTTTTTTACTGCAAATCTTCATTCTCCTAGTGCCATTGAATTGCAGTTTCCTCCTGCCTGCCAGCCTGTGTGCCAGGCCCAACTAGCCAATTAGTGCCACCAATCATAGTTATATAATAATAATATAGTTATAACAGTATTGAAAAAATTGTAAATCATCACTTTTTTGACTGTGAATCTGTAGTCTAGTAGTGCCATTGAATTGCAGTTCCCTCCTGCCTGCCAGCCTGTAGTGATGTCCCGAACGGTTCACGGCGAACATAGTATGTTCGCGTTCGCGGCTTTGGGCGAACACATGCGATGTTCGATCCGCCCCCTATGTGTCATCATTGAGGAAACTTTGACCCTGTATGTCACAGCCTTCTGACACATTAGAGCCAATCAACATCAGACACTCCCTCACAGACCCTCCCAGCTACTTGGAAGCCGCTATTTTAGACTCATAACGACCTTGCTTTCTTAGTGAGAGGACGTGTTGTGTTTGCGCTGCTGACATTATAGGGAAATATATAGCTAGGCTAGTGTATTTAGTGTCCACTACAGTCCAGAAGGACTCATCTCATCTCTGCTGCAAGGACAGCACCCCAAAAAGCCCATTTTAGGGCTATAATTCGAGCCGTTTTTTTTTTGTTTTTTTTTCCTAATTTTTATTAGCATTTGCCTGGCTTTCAGCCTGTGAGTAAGGCTTACAGCATATGCATGTGATTACTGCCACCACTGATATCTGCCTAACAACATTAGTTTAAATTTAACAACAACGTTTTTTAATTATTTTGCTAGTGTAAATTTTTTTCATTTTCTATCAGGCCTGTGTCATGCAGCATATACTCTGGTTCATTGCTCTGTGCCAGCCACCAGTGTTAATATCCATTTATAACATTATTTTAAATTTAAAAAATGTTTTTTAAATAATTTTGCTAGTGTAATCTAATTACATTTTCTATCAGGCCTGTGTCTGTCAGGCTCACACAGCATTAATATACTTCATTTTTTTCAGTCTTTTGGTTAATTGCTCTGTGCCAGGCAGCCACCACTCATATCTTCTTCACCTTAATTTAAATAAAAAAAAAAAACGTTTACATTTTTTTTATTAGTGTAATCTAATATAATTTTCTATCAGGCCTGTGTGTTTTGCTGACATACAGAGCCTACTGTGTTTACTTGCTGCCCTCCCTAGTCTATGAGCCACGACTCATATGTGTTTAACCTTTTTTTAATTTCCCCCCCCAAAAAAATTTAAATCATTTTTCTATTGTAATCTAATTGTATTTTCTATCAGGCGTGTGTGTATCTGACTTACAGAGCCTACTGTTTTTAATAGCTGCCCTTCCAAGGCTATCAGCCACGACTCATATCTATGTGCTTAACCTTTTTCTTTAAATTCCCCAAAAAAATCTTTAAATCATTATGCTAGTGTAATCTAATTTTATTTTCTATCAGGCCTGTGTCTAACTGTCTATCTGACTTACACAGCATAATGTTGTTAATTGCTGCCCTACGTAGCAGCCAGACAGTGCGACCACTCATATGTGCATTGCACTTCTTAACATTATTTTAATATTAAAATATAAAATTTTAAATTATTTTGCTAGTGTAATCTAACTTAATTTTCTATCAGGCCTGTGTTTTTGTCACTTACACAGCATACTGTGTTAAATTGCTGCCCTACCTACCAGCCACGACTCATATCTGCCAGCCTGTGTGCCAGGCCCAACTTGCCAATTAGTGCCACCAATCATAGTTGTTGTAACAGTATTGAAAACATTGATAATCATCTTTTTTTTTTACTGTGAATCTGCAGTCTTGTAGTGCCATTGAATTGCAGTTCCCTCCTGCCTGCCAGCCTGTGTGTCAGGCCCAACTAGCCAATTAGTGCCACCAATCCTTGTTTTTGTAACAGTATTGTTAATCTTTAAAATTAAAAATTGTTCGCTTGTGATTCATCAATTTGCTCGTGCCATTGAATTGCACTTTCCTTCTGCCTGCCAGCGTGTATTCCAGGCCCAACTAGCCAATTAGTGCCACCAATCATAATTATTGTAACAGTATATAAAAAAAATTAAATCATAATTTTTTTGACTGCAAATATTCAGTCTCCTAGTGCCATTGAATTGCAGTTTCCTCCTGCCTGCCAGCCTGTGTGCCAGGCCCAAACTAGCCAATTAGTGCCACCAATCCTAGTTGTTGTAACAGTATTGTTAATCTTTAAAATTCCAAATTGTTCGGTTGTGATTCATCAGTTTGCTCGTGCCATTGAATTGCACTTTCCTTCTGCCTGCCAGCGTGTTTTCCAGGCCCAACTAGCCAATTAGTGGCACCAATCATAATTCTTGTAACAGTATATAAAAAATTTAAAATCATAATTTTTTTGACTGCAAATATTCAGTCTCCTAGTGCCATTGAATTGCAGTTTCCTCCTGCCTGCCAGCCTGTGTGCCAGGCCCAAACTAGCCAATTAGTGCCACCAATCCTAGTTGTTGTAACAGTATTGTTAATATTTAAAATTAAACATTGTTCGATTGTGATTCATCATTTGGCTTGTTGCATTGAATTGCACTTTCCTCCTGCCTGCCAGCCTGTGTGCCAGGCCCAACTAGCCAATTAGTGCCACCAATTATATTGAAAAAATTGTAAATCATCACTTTTTTTACTGTGATTCTGTAGTCTAGTAGTGCCATTGAATTGCAACTCCCTCCTGCCTGCCAGCCTGTGTGCCAGGCCGACTTGCCAACTAGTTACACCAATCATATTTATTGTCACAGTATTGTTATTATTTAAAAAAAAAATATTCAATTGTTATTCTGAATCCTCAGTTTTCTCGTGCCATTGAATCGCACTTTCCTCCTGCCTGGCAGACTGTGTGCCAGGCCCAACTAGCCAAGTAGTGCTAGCAATGATATTTCTTTTAACAGTCTTGAAAAAATTGTAAATCATCACTGTTTTGACTGTGAATCTGCAGTCTCCTAGTGCCTTTGAATTGCATTTTCCTCCTACCTGCCAGCCTGTGTGCCAGGTCGATTTGCCAACTAGTTACACCAATCATATTTGTTGTCACAGTATTGTTAATAATTTAAATTAAACATTTTTTGATTGTTATTCTGAATCCTCAGTTTGCTCGTGCCATTGAATAGCAATTTCCTCCTGCCTGCCAGCTAGTGTGCCAGGCCGACTTGCCAACTATTTTCACCAATAATAATTGTTGTCACAGTATTGTTAATTATTAAAATTAAAACAATTTTGATGGTTATTCTGAATCCTCAGTTTTCTCGTGCCATTGAATTGCATTTCCCTCCTGCCTCCCAGCCTGTGTGCCAGGCCCAACTAGCCAATTAGTGCCAGCAATCCTATTTATTTTAACAGTATTGCAAAAATTGTCAATCATCACTGTTTTGACTGTCAATCTGCAGTCTACTAGTGTCCTTGAATTGCATTTTCCTCCTGCCTGCCAGCCTGTGTGCCAGGCCGACTTGCCAACTAGTTACACCAATCTTATTTGTTGTCACAGTATTGTTAATAATTATAATAAAAAATGTTTTGATCTTTATTCTGAATCTTCAGTCTACTAGTGCCATTGAATTGCAGTTTCCGCCTGCTTGCCAGCCTGTGTGCCAGGCCGTCTTGCCAACTATTTACACCAATCATAATTGTTGTCACAGTAATGTTACTAATTAAAATTAAAACATTTTAGATTGTTGCTCTGAATCCTCAGTTTTCTCGTGCCATTGAATTGCACTTTCCTCCTGCCTGCCAACCTGTGTGCCAGGCCCAACTAGCCAATTAGTGCCAGCAATCATATTTGTTGTCACAGTATTGTTATTAATTAAAATGAAAAAAAAATTGATTCTTGTTCTGAATCCTCAGTTTGATTGTGCCATTGAATTGCACTTTCCTCCTGCCTGCCAGCCTGTGTGTCGGGCCGACTTGCCAACTATTTACACCAATCATATTTGTTGTCACAGTATTGTTAATAATTAAAATCAAAAATTTTTTGATTGTTGTTCTGAATACTCAGTTTGCTTGTGCCATTGAATTGCACTTTCCTCCTGCCTGCCAGCCTGTGTGCCAGGCCGACTTTCCAAATATTTACACCAATCATATTTGTTGTCACAGTATTCTTAATAATTAAGATTTATTTATTTTTTAAATTGTTGTTCTGAATCCTCAGTTTGCTCGTACCATTAAATTGCACTTTCCTCCTGCCTGCCAGCCTGTGTGCCAGGCCCACCTAGCCAATTATTCACAGCAATCATAATTATTTTAACAGTATTGCAAAAATTGTCAATCATCACTCTTTTGACTGTCAATATTCAGTCTACTAGTGTCCTTGAATTGCATTTACCTCCTGCCTGCCAGCCTGTGTGCCAGGCCGACTTGCCAACTAGTTACACTAATCTTATTTGTTGTCACAGCATTGTTAATAATTAAAATTAAAAAAATTTGGATTGTTATTCTGAATCCTCAGTTTGCTCATGCCATTGAATTGCACTTTCCTCCTGCCTGCCAGCCTGTGTGCCAGGCCGTCTCGCCAACTATTTACACCAATCATAATTGTTGTCACAGTATTGTTACTAATTAAAATTAAAAAAATTTGGATTGTTGTTCTGAATCCTCAGTTTGCTCGTGCTATTGAATTGCACTTTCCTCCTGCCTGCCAGCCTGTGTGCCAGGCCCAACTAGCCAATTAGTTCCAGCAATCATATATATTTTAACAGTATTGCAAAACTTGTCAATCATCACTGTTTTGACTGTCAATCTGCAGTCTACTAGTGTCCTTGAATTGCATTTTCCTCCTGCCTGCCAGCCTGTGTGCCAGGACGACTTGCCAACTATTTACACCAATCATATTTGTTGTCACAGAATTGTTAATAATAAAAATAAAAATTTTTTTGATTGTTGTTCTGAATCCTCAGTTTGCTCGTGCCATTGCATTGCACTTTCCTCTTGCCTGCCAGCCTGTGTGCCAGGTCAAACTAGCCAATTAGTGCCAGCAATCATATTTATTTTAACAGTATTGCAAAAATTGTCAATCATCACTGTTTTGACTGTCAATCAGCATTCTACTAGTGTCCTTGAATTGCATTTTCCTCTTGCCTGCCAGCCTGTGTGCCAGGCCGACTTGCCAACTAGTTACACCAATCATATTTATTGTCACAGTATTGTTATTATTTTAAAAAAAAAATATTCAATTGTTATTCTGAATCCTCAGTTTTCTCGTGCCATTGAATCGCACTTTCCTCCTGCCTGGCAGACTGTGTGCCAGGCCCAACTAGCCAAGTAGTGCTAGCAATGATATTTCTTTTAACAGTCTTGAAAAAATTGTAAATCATCACTGTTTTGACTGTGAATCTGCAGTCTCCTAGTGCCCTTGAATTGCATTTTCCTCCTACCTGCCAGCCTGTGTGCCAGGTCGATTTGCCAACTAGTTACACCAATCATATTTGTTGTCACAGTATTATTAATAATTTAAATTAAACATTTTTTGATTGTTATTCTGAATCCTCAGTTTGCTCGTGCCATTGAATAGCACTTTCCTCCTGCCTGCCAGCCAGTGTGCCAGGCAGACTTGCCAACTATTTTCACCAATAATAATTGTTGTCACAGTATTGTTAATTATTAAAATTAAAACAATTTTGATGGTTATTCTGAATCCTCAGTTTTCTCGTGCCATTGAATTGCATTTCCCTCCTGCCTCCCAGCCTGTGTGCCAGGCCCAACTAGCCAATTAGTGCCAGCAATCCTATTTATTTTAACAGTATTGCAAAAATTGTCAATCATCACTGTTTTGACTGTCAATCTGCAGTCTACTAGTGTCCTTGAATTGCATTTTCCTCCTGCCTGCCAGCCTGTGTGCCAGGCCGACTTGCCAACTAGTTACACCAATCTTATTTGTTGTCACAGTATTGTTAATAATTATAATAAAAAATGTTTTGATCTTTATTCTGAATCTTCAGTCTACTAGTGCCATTGAATTGCAGTTTCCGCCTGCTTGCCAGCCTGTGTGCCAGGCCGTCTTGCCAACTATTTACACCAATCATAATTGTTGTCACAGTATTGTTACTAATTAAAATTAAAACATTTTAGATTGTTGCTCTGAATCCTCAGTTTTCTCGTGCCATTGAATTGCACTTTCCTCCTGCCTGCCAACCTGTGTGCCAGGCCCAACTAGCCAATTAGTGCCAGCAATCATATTTGTTGTCACAGTATTGTTATTAATTAAAATGAAAAAAAATTTGATTCTTGTTCTGAATCCTCAGTTTGATTGTGCCATTGAATTGCACTTTCCTCCTGCCTGCCAGCCTGTGTGTCGGGCCGACTTGCCAACTATTTACACCAATCATATTTGTTATCACAGTATTGTTAATAATTAAAATCAAAAAGTTTTTGATTGTTGTTCTGAATACTCAGTTTGCTTGTGCCATTGAATTGCACTTTCCTCCTGCCTGCCAGCCTGTGTGCCAGGCCGACTTTCCAAATATTTACACCAATCATATTTGTTGTCACAGTATTCTTAATAATTAAAATTTATTTATTTTTTAAATTGTTGTTCTGAATCCTCAGTTTGCTCGTGCCATTAAATTGCACTTTCCTCCTGCCTGCCAGCCTGTGTGCCAGGCCCACCTAGCCAATTATTCACAGCAATCATATTTATTTTAACAGTATTGCAAAAATTGTCAATCATCACTCTTTTGACTGTCAATATTCAGTCTACTAGTGTCCTTGAATTGCATTTACCTCCTGCCTGCCAGCCTGTGTGCCAGGCCGACTTGCCAACTAGTTACACTAATCTTATTTGTTGTCACAGCATTGTTAATAATTAAAATTAAAAAAATTTGGATTGTTATTCTGAATCCTCAGTTTGCTCATGCCATTGAATTGCACTTTCCTCCTGCCTGCCAGCCTGTGTGCCAGGCCGTCTCGCCAACTATTTACACCAATCATAATTGTTGTCACAGTATTGTTACTAATTAAAATTAAAAAAATTTGGATTGTTGTTCTGAATCCTCAGTTTGCTCGTGCTATTGAATTGCACTTTCCTCCTGCCTGCCAGCCTGTGTGCCAGGCCCAACTAGCCAATTAGTTCCAGCAATCATATATATTTTAACAGTATTGCAAAACTTGTCAATCATCACTGTTTTGACTGTCAATCTGCAGTCTACTAGTGTCCTTGAATTGCATTTTCCTCCTGCCTGCCAGCCTGTGTGCCAGGACGACTTGCCAACTATTTACACCAATCATATTTGTTGTCACAGAATTGTTAATAATAAAAATAAAAAAATTTTTTGATTGTTGTTCTGAATCCTCAGTTTGCTCGTGCCATTGCATTGCACTTTCCTCTTGCCTGCCAGCCTGTGTGCCAGGTCAAACTAGCCAATTAGTGCCAGCAATCATATTTATTTTAACAGTATTGCAAAAATTGTCAATCATCACTGTTTTGACTGTCAATCAGCATTCTACTAGTGTCCTTGAATTGCATTTTCCTCTTGCCTGCCAGCCTGTGTGCCAGGCCGACTTGCCAACTAGTTACACCAATCATATTTATTGTCACAGTATTGTTATTATTTAAAAAAAAAAATATTCAATTGTTATTCTGAATCCTCAGTTTTCTCGTGCCATTGAATCGCACTTTCCTCCTGCCTGGCAGACTGTGTGCCAGGCCCAACTAGCCAAGTAGTGCTAGCAATGATATTTCTTTTAACAGTCTTGAAAAAATTGTAAATCATCACTGTTTTGACTGTGAATCTGCAGTCTCCTAGTGCCCTTGAATTGCATTTTCCTCCTACCTGCCAGCCTGTGTGCCAGGTCGATTTGCCAACTAGTTACACCAATCATATTTGTTGTCACAGTATTGTTAATAATTTAAATTAAACATTTTTTGATTGTTATTCTGAATCCTCAGTTTGCTCGTGCCATTGAATAGCACTTTCCTCCTGCCTGCCAGCCAGTGTGCCAGGCCGACTTGCCAACTATTTTCACCAATAATAATTGTTGTCACAGTATTGTTAATTATTAAAATTAAAACAATTTTGATGGTTATTCTGAATCCTCAGTTTTCTTGTGCCATTGAATTGCATTTCCCTCCTGCCTCCCAGCCTGTGTGCCAGGCCCAACTAGCCAATTAGTGCCAGCAATCCTATTTATTTTAACAGTATTGCAAAAATTGTCAATCATCACTGTTTTGACTGTCAATCTGCAGTCTACTAGTGTCCTTGAATTGCATTTTCCTCCTGCCTGCCAGCCTGTGTGCCAGGCCGACTTGCCAACTAGTTACACCAATCTTATTTGTTGTCACAGTATTGTTAATAATTATAATAAAAAATGTTTTGATCTTTATTCTGAATCTTCAGTCTACTAGTGCCATTGAATTGCAGTTTCCGCCTGCTTGCCAGCCTGTGTGCCAGGCCGTCTTGCCAACTATTTACACCAATCATAATTGTTGTCACAGTATTGTTACTAATTAAAATTAAAACATTTTAGATTGTTGCTCTGAATCCTCAGTTTTCTCGTGCCATTGAATTGCACTTTCCTCCTGCCTGCCAACCTGTGTGCCAGGCCCAACTAGCCAATTAGTGCCAGCAATCATATTTGTTGTCACAGTATTGTTATTAATTAAAATGAAAAAGAAATTGATTCTTGTTCTGAATCCTCAGTTTGATTGTGCCATTGAATTGCACTTTCCTCCTGCCTGCCAGCCTGTGTGTCGGGCCGACTTGCCAACTATTTACACCAATCATATTTGTTGTCACAGTATTGTTAATAATTAAAATCAAAAAGTTTTTGATTGTTGTTCTGAATACTCAGTTTGCTTGTGCCATTGAATTGCACTTTCCTCCTGCCTGCCAGCCTGTGTGCCAGGCCGACTTTCCAAATATTTACACCAATCATATTTGTTGTCACAGTATTCTTAATAATTAAAATTTATTTATTTTTTAAATTGTTGTTCTGAATCCTCAGTTTGCTCGTGCCATTAAATTGCACTTTCCTCCTGCCTGCCAGCCTGTGTGCCAGGCCCACCTAGCCAATTATTCACAGCAATCATCACTCTTTTGACTGTCAATATTCAGTCTACTAGTGTCCTTGAATTGCATTTACCTCCTGCCTGCCAGCCTGTGTGCCAGGCCGACTTGCCAACTAGTTACACTAATCTTATTTGTTGTCACAGCATTGTTAATAATTAAAATTAAAAAAATTTGGATTGTTATTCTGAATCCTCAGTTTGCTCATGCCATTGAATTGCACTTTCCTCCTGCCTGCCAGCCTGTGTGCCAGGCCGTCTCGCCAACTATTTACACCAATCATAATTGTTGTCACAGTATTGTTACTAATTAAAATTAAAAAATTTTGGATTGTTGTTCTGAATCCTCAGTTTGCTCGTGCTATTGAATTGCACTTTCCTCCTGCCTGCCAGCCTGTGTGCCAGGCCCAACTAGCCAATTAGTTCCAGCAATCATATATATTTTAACAGTATTGCAAAACTTGTCAATCATCACTGTTTTGACTGTCAATCTGCAGTCTACTAGTGTCCTTGAATTGCATTTTCCTCCTGCCTGCCAGCCTTTGTGCCAGGACGACTTGCCAACTATTTACACCAATCATATTTGTTGTCACAGAATTGTTAATAATAAAAATAAAATTTTTTTTTGATTGTTGTTCTGAATCCTCAGTTTGCTCGTGCCATTGCATTGCACTTTCCTCTTGCCTGCCAGCCTGTGTGCCAGGTCAAACTAGCCAATTAGTGCCAGCAATCATATTTATTTTAACAGTATTGCAAAAATTGTCAATCATCACTGTTTTGACTGTCAATCAGCATTCTACTAGTGTCCTTGAATTGCATTTTCCTCTTGCCTGCCAGCCTGTGTGCCAGGCCGACTTGCCAACTAGTTACACCAATCATATTTATTGTCACAGTATTGTTATTATTTAAAAAAAAAAATATTCAATTGTTATTCTGAATCCTCAGTTTTCTCGTGCCATTGAATCGCACTTTCCTCCTGCCTGGCAGACTGTGTGCCAGGCCCAACTAG
The DNA here is from genome assembly GCF_027579735.1 of Bombina bombina. Lineage (NCBI taxonomy): Eukaryota > Metazoa > Chordata > Amphibia > Anura > Bombinatoridae > Bombina > Bombina bombina. Next base: position 149,843 of record NW_026511249.1, on the reverse strand, counting down.
CCAAGTAGTGCTAGCAATGATATTTCTTTTAACAGTCTTGAAAAAATTGTAAATCATCACTGTTTTGACTGTGAATCTGCAGTCTCCTAGTGCCCTTGAATTGCATTTTCCTCCTACCTGCCAGCCTGTGTGCCAGGTCGATTTGCCAACTAGTTACACCAATCATATTTGTTGTCACAGTATTATTAATAATTTAAATTAAACATTTTTTGATTGTTATTCTGAATCCTCAGTTTGCTCGTGCCATTGAATAGCACTTTCCTCCTGCCTGCCAGCCAGTGTGCCAGGCCGACTTGCCAACTATTTTCACCAATAATAATTGTTGTCACAGTATTGTTAATTATTAAAATTAAAACAATTTTGATGGTTATTCTGAATCCTCAGTTTTCTCGTGCCATTGAATTGCATTTCCCTCCTGCCTCCCAGCCTGTGTGCCAGGCCCAACTAGCCAATTAGTGCCAGCAATCCTATTTATTTTAACAGTATTGCAAAAATTGTCAATCATCACTGTTTTGACTGTCAATCTGCAGTCTACTAGTGTCCTTGAATTGCATTTTCCTCCTGCCTGCCAGCCTGTGTGCCAGGCCGACTTGCCAACTAGTTACACCAATCTTATTTGTTGTCACAGTATTGTTAATAATTATAATAAAAAATGTTTTGATCTTTATTCTGAATCTTCAGTCTACTAGTGCCATTGAATTGCAGTTTCCGCCTGCTTGCCAGCCTGTGTGCCAGGCCGTCTTGCCAACTATTTACACCAATCATAATTGTTGTCACAGTATTGTTACTAATTAAAATTAAAACATTTTAGATTGTTGCTCTGAATCCTCAGTTTTCTCGTGCCATTGAATTGCACTTTCCTCCTGCCTGCCAACCTGTGTGCCAGGCCCAACTAGCCAATTAGTGCCAGCAATCATATTTGTTGTCACAGTATTGTTATTAATTAAAATGAAAAAAAATTTGATTCTTGTTCTGAATCCTCAGTTTGATTGTGCCATTGAATTGCACTTTCCTCCTGCCTGCCAGCCTGTGTGTCGGGCCGACTTGCCAACTATTTACACCAATCATATTTGTTATCACAGTATTGTTAATAATTAAAATCAAAAAGTTTTTGATTGTTGTTCTGAATACTCAGTTTGCTTGTGCCATTGAATTGCACTTTCCTCCTGCCTGCCAGCCTGTGTGCCAGGCCGACTTTCCAAATATTTACACCAATCATATTTGTTGTCACAGTATTCTTAATAATTAAAATTTATTTATTTTTTAAATTGTTGTTCTGAATCCTCAGTTTGCTCGTGCCATTAAATTGCACTTTCCTCCTGCCTGCCAGCCTGTGTGCCAGGCCCACCTAGCCAATTATTCACAGCAATCATATTTATTTTAACAGTATTGCAAAAATTGTCAATCATCACTCTTTTGACTGTCAATATTCAGTCTACTAGTGTCCTTGAATTGCATTTACCTCCTGCCTGCCAGCCTGTGTGCCAGGCCGACTTGCCAACTAGTTACACTAATCTTATTTGTTGTCACAGCATTGTTAATAATTAAAATTAAAAACATTTGGATTGTTATTCTGAATCCTCAGTTTGCTCATGCCATTGAATTGCACTTTCCTCCTGCCTGCCAGCCTGTGTGCCAGGCCCAACTAGCCAATTAGTTCCAGCAATCATATATATTTTAACAGTATTGCAAAACTTGTCAATCATCACTGTTTTGACTGTCAATCTGCAGTCTACTAGTGTCCTTGAATTGCATTTTCCTCCTGCCTGCCAGCCTGTGTGCCAGGACGACTTGCCAACTATTTACACCAATCATATTTGTTGTCACAGAATTGTTAATAATAAAAATAAAAAAATTTTTTGATTGTTGTTCTGAATCCTCAGTTTGCTCGTGCCATTGCATTGCACTTTCCTCTTGCCTGCCAGCCTGTGTGCCAGGTCAAACTAGCCAATTAGTGCCAGCAATCATATTTATTTTAACAGTATTGCAAAAATTGTCAATCATCACTGTTTTGACTGTCAATCAGCATTCTACTAGTGTCCTTGAATTGCATTTTCCTCTTGCCTGCCAGCCTGTGTGCCAGGCCGACTTGCCAACTACTTACACCAATCTTATTAGTTGTCACAGTATTGTTAATAATTATAATTTAAAAAATTTGGATTGTTATTCTGAATCCTCAGTTTGCTCGTGCCATTGAATTGCACTTTCCTCCTACCTGCCAGCCTGTGTGCCAGGCTGACTTGCCAACTATTTACACCAATCATATTTGTTGTCACAGTATTGTTAATAATTAAAATTAAAAAAAATTTGATGGTTATTCTGAATCCTCAGTTTGCTCGTGCCATTGAATTGCACTTTCTTTCTGCCTGCCAGCCTGTGTGCCAGGCCGACTTGCCAACTAGTTAAACTAATCTTATTAGTTGTCACAGTATTGTTAATAATTATAATTAAAAAAATTTGGATTGTTATTCTGAATCCTCAGTTTGCTCGTGCCATTGAATTGCACTTTACTCCTGCCTGCCAGCCTGTCTAGCCAATTAGTGCCAGCAATCATATTTATTTTAACAGTATTGAAAAAATTGTCAATCATCACTGTTTTGACTGTCAATCTGCAGTCTACTAGTGTCCTCAAATTGCATTTTCCTCCTTCCTGCCAGCCTGTGTGCCAGGCCGACTTTCCAACTAGTTAAACCAATCTTATTAGTTGTCACAGTATTGTTAATAATTATAATTAAAAAAATTTGGATTGTTATTCTGAATCCTCAGTTTGCTCGTTCCATTGAATTGCACTTTTCTCCTGCCTGCCAGCCTGTCTAACCAATTAGTGCCAGCAATCATATTTATTTTAACAGTATTGAAAAAATTGTCAATCATCACTGTTTTGACTGTCAATCTGCAGTCTACTAGTGTCCTCAAATTGCATTTTCCTCCTTCCTGCCAGCCTGTGTGCCAGGCCGACTTTCCAACTAGTTAAACCAATCTTATTAGTTGTCACAGTATTGTTAATAATTATAATTAAAAAAATTTGGATTGTTATTCTGAATCCTCAGTTTGCTCGTGCCATTGAATTGCACTTTCCTCCTGCCTGCCAACCTGTGTGCCAGGCCCAACTAGCCAATTAGTGCCAGCAATCATATTTATTTTAACAGTATTGAAAAATTTGTCAATCATCACTGTTTTGACTGTCAATCTGCAGTCTACTAGTGTCCTCGAATTGCATTTTCCTCCTGCCTGCCAGCCTGTGTGCCAGGCCGACTTGCCAACTAGTTAAACCAATCTTATTAGTTGTCACAGTATTGTTAATAATTATAATTAAAAAAATTTGGATTGTTATTCTGAATCCTCAGTTTGCTTGTGCCATTGAATTGCACTTTCCTCCTGCCTGCCAGCCTGTGTGCCAGGCCGACTTGCCAACTATTTACACCAATCATATTTGTTGTCACAGTATTGTTAATAATTAAATTTAAAATTTTTTTGATGGTTATTCTGAATCCTCAGTTTGCTCGTGCCATTGAATTGCACTTTCCTCCTGCCTGCCAGCCTACGTGCCAGGCCGTCTTGCCAACGATTGACACCAATCATAATTGTTGTAACAGTATTGTTACTAATTAAAATTAAAACATTTTGGATTGCTGTTCTGAATCCTCAGTTTGCTCGTGCCATTGAATTGCACTTTCCTCCTGCCTGCCAACCTGTGTGCCAGGCCCAACTAGCCAATTAGTGCCAGCAATCATATTTATTTTAACAGTATTGCAAAAATTGTCAATCATCACTGTTTTGACTCTCAATCTGCATTCTACTAGTGTCCTTGAATGGCATTTTCCTCCTGCCTGCCAGCCTGTGTGCCAGACCTACTTGCCAACTAGTTACACCAATCTTATTAGTTGTCACAGTATTGTTAATAATTATAATTAAAAATTTTGGATTGTTATTCTGAATCCTCAGTTTGCTTGTGCCATTGAATTGCACTTTCCTCCTACCTGCCAGCCTGTGTGCCAGGCTGACTTTCCAACTATTTACACCAATCATATTTGTTGTCACAGTATTGTTAATAATTAAAATTAAAAAAAAATTGATGGTTATTCTGAATCCTCAGTTTGCTCGTGCCATTGAATTGCACTTTCTTTCTGCCTGCCAGCCTGTGTGCCAGGCCGACTTGCCAACTAGTTAAACAAATCTTATTAGTTGTCACAGTATTGTTAATAATTATAATTAAACAAATTTGGATTGTTATTCTGAATCCTCAGTTTGCTCGTGCCATTGAACTGCACTTTCCTCCTGCCTGCCAACCTGTGTGCCAGGCCCAACTAGCCAATTAGTGCCAGCAATCATATTTATTTTAACAGTCTTGAAAAAATTGTCAATCATCACTGTTTTGACTGTCAATCTGCAGTCTACTAGTGTCCTCGAATTGCATTTTCCTCCTGCCTGCCAGCCTGTGTGCCAGGCCGACTTGCCAACTAGTTAAACCAATCTTATTAGTTGTCACAGTATTGTTAATAATTATAATTAAAAAATTTTGGATTGTTATTCTGAATCTGCCAGCCTGTGTGCCAGGCCGACTTGCCAACTATTTACACCAATCATATTTGTTGTCACAGTATTGTTAATAATTAAATTAAAAATTTTTTTGATGGTTATTCTGAATCCTCAGTTTGCTCGTGCCATTGAATTGCACTTTCCTCCTGCCTGCCAGCCTACGTGCCAGGCCGTCTTGCCAACGATTTACACCAATCATAATTGTTGTAACAGTATTGTTACTAATTAAAATTAAAACATTTTGGATTGCTGTTCTGAATCCTCAGTTTGCTCGTGCCATTGAATTGCACTTTCCTCCTGCCTGCCAACCTGTGTGCCAGGCCCAACTAGCCAATTAGTGCCAGCAATCATATTTATTTTAACAGTATTGCAAAAATTTTCAATCATCACTGTTTTGACTGTCAATCTGCATTCTACTAGTGTCCTTGAATGGCATTTTCCTCCTGCCTGCCAGCCTGTGTGCCAGGCCTACTTGCCAACTAGTTACACCAATCTTATTAGTTGTCACAGTATTGTTAATAATTATAATTAAAAATTTTGGATTGTTATTCTGAATCCTCAGTTTGCTCGTGCCATTGAATTGCACTTTCCTCCTACCTGCCAGCCTATGTGCCAGGCTGACTTGCCAACTATTTACACCAATCATATTTGTTGTCACAGTATTGTTAATAATTAAAATTTAAAAAAAATTGATGGTTATTCTGAATCCTCAGTTTGCTCGTGCCATTGAATTGCACTTTCTTTCTGCCTGCCAGCCTGTGTGCCAGGCCGACTTGCCAACTAGTTAAACCAATCTTATTAGTTGTCACAGTATTGTTAATAATTATAATTAAAAAAATTTGGATTGTTATTCTGAATCCTCAGTTTGCTCGTGCCATTGAATTGCACTTTCCTTCTGTCTGCCAACCTGTGTGCCAGGCCCAACTAGCCAATTAGTGCCAGCAATCATATTTATTTTAACAGTATTGAAAAAATTGTCAATCATCACTGTTTTGACTGTCAATCTGCAGTCTACTAGTGTCCTCAAATTGCATTTTCCTCCTGCCTGCCAGCCTGTGTGCCAGGCCGACTTGCCAACTAGTTACACCAATCTTATTAGTTGTCACAGTATTGTTAATAATTATAATTAAAAAAAATTGGATTGTTATTCTGAATCCTCAGTTTGCTCGTGCCATTGAATTGCACTTTCCTCCTGCCTGCCAGCCTGTGTGCCAGGCCGACTTGCCAACTATTTACACCAATCATATTTGTTGTAACAGTATTGTTAATAATTAAAATTAAAAAAATTTTGATGGTTATTCTGAATCCTCAGTTTGCTCATGCCATTGAATTGCACTTTCCTTCTGCCTGCCAGCCTGTGTGCCAGGCCGACTTGCCAACTATTTACACCAATCATATTTGTTGTCACAGTATTCTTAATAATTAAAATTTATTTATTTTTTAAATTGTTGTTCTGAATCCTCAGTTTGCTCGTGCCATTAAATTGCACTTTCCTCCTGCCTGCCAGCCTGTGTGCCAGGCCCACCTAGCCAATTATTCACAGCAATCATATTTATTTTAACAGTATTGCAAAAATTGTCAATCATCACTCTTTTGACTGTCAATATTCAGTCTACTAGTGTCCTTGAATTGCATTTACCTCCTGCCTGCCAGCCTGTGTGCCAGGCCGACTTGCCAACTAGTTACACTAATCTTATTTGTTGTCACAGCATTGTTAATAATTAAAATTAAAAAAATTTGGATTGTTATTCTGAATCCTCAGTTTGCTCATGCCATTGAATTGCACTTTCCTCCTGCCTGCCAGCCTGTGTGCCAGGCCGTCTCGCCAACTATTTACACCAATCATAATTGTTGTCACAGTATTGTTACTAATTAAAATTAAAAAATTTTGGATTGTTGTTCTGAATCCTCAGTTTGCTCGTGCTATTGAATTGCACTTTCCTCCTGCCTGCCAGCCTGTGTGCCAGGCCCAACTAGCCAATTAGTTCCAGCAATCATATATATTTTAACAGTATTGCAAAACTTGTCAATCATCACTGTTTTGACTGTCAATCTGCAGTCTACTAGTGTCCTTGAATTGCATTTTCCTCCTGCCTGCCAGCCTGTGTGCCAGGACGACTTGCCAACTATTTACACCAATCATATTTGTTGTCACAGAATTGTTAATAATAAAAATAAAAAAAAATTTTGATTGTTGTTCTGAATCCTCAGTTTGCTCGTGCCATTGCATTGCACTTTCCTCTTGCCTGCCAGCCTGTGTGCCAGGTCAAACTAGCCAATTAGTGCCAGCAATCATATTTATTTTAACAGTATTGCAAAAATTGTCAATCATCACTGTTTTGACTGTCAATCAGAATTCTACTAGTGTCCTTGAATTGCATTTTCCTCTTGCCTGCCAGCCTGTGTGCCAGGCCGACTTGCCAACTACTTACACCAATCTTATTAGTTGTCACAGTATTGTTAATAATTATAATTAAAAAATTTGGATTGTTATTCTGAATCCTCAGTTTGCTCGTGCCATTGAATTGCACTTTCCTCCTACCTGCCAGCCTGTGTGCCAGGCTGACTTGCCAACTATTTACACCAATCATATTTGTTGTCACAGTATTGTTAATAATTAAAATTAAAAAAAATTTGATGGTTATTCTGAATCCTCAGTTTGCTCGTGCCATTGAATTGCACTTTCTTACTGCCTGCCAGCCTGTGTGCCAGGCCGACTTGCCAACTAGTTAAACTAATCTTATTAGTTGTCACAGTATTGTTAATAATTATAATTAAAAAAATTTGGATTGTTATTCTGAATCCTCAGTTTGCTCGTGCCATTGAATTGCACTTTACTCCTGCCTGCCAGCCTGTCTAGCCAATTAGTGCCAGCAATCATATTTATTTTAACAGTATTGAAAAAATTGTCAATCATCACTGTTTTGACTGTCAATCTGCAGTCTACTAGTGTCCTCAAATTGCATTTTCCTCCTTCCTGCCAGCCTGTGTGCCAGGCCGACTTTCCAACTAGTTAAACCAATCTTATTAGTTGTCACAGTATTGTTAATAATTATAATTAAAAAAATTTGGATTGTTATTCTGAATCCTCAGTTTGCTCGTGCCATTGAATTGCACTTTTCTCCTGCCTGCCAGCCTGTCTAGCCAATTAGTGCCAGCAATCATATTTATTTTAACAGTATTGAAAAAATTGTCAATCATCACTGTTTTGACTGTCAATCTGAAGTCTACTAGTGTCCTCAAATTGCATTTTCCTCCTTCCTGCCAGCCTGTGTGCCAGGCCGACTTTCCAACTAGTTAAACCAATCTTATTAGTTGTCACAGTATTGTTAATAATTATAATTAAAAAAATTTGGATTGTTATTCTGAATCCTCAGTTTGCTCGTGCCATTGAATTGCACTTTCCTCCTGCCTGCCAACCTGTGTGCCAGGCCCAACTAGCCAATTAGTGCCAGCAATCATATTTATTTTAACAGTATTGAAAAATTTGTCAATCATCACTGTTTTGACTGTCAATCTGCAGTCTACTAGTGTCCTCGAATTGCATTTTCCTCCTGCCTGCCAGCCTGTGTGCCAGGCCGACTTGCCAACTAGTTAAACCAATCTTATTAGTTGTCACAGTATTGTTAATAATTATAATTAAAAAAATTTGGATTGTTATTCTGAATCTGCCAGCCTGTGTGCCAGGCCGACTTGCCAACTATTTACACCAATCATATTTGTTGTCACAGTATTGTTAATAATTAAATTAAAAAAAATTTTGATGGTTATTCTGAATCCTCAGTTTGCTCGTGCCATTGAATTGCACTTTCCTCCTGCCTGCCAGCCTACGTGCCAGGCCGTCTTGCCAACGATTTACACCAATCATAATTGTTGTAACAGTATTGTTACTAATTAAAATTAAAACATTTTGGATTGCTGTTCTGAATCCTCAGTTTGCTCGTGCCATTGAATTGCACTTTCCTCCTGCCTGCCAACCTGTGTGCCAGGCCCAACTAGCCAATTAGTGCCAGCAATCATATTTATTTTAACAGTATTGCAAAAATTTTCAATCATCACTGTTTTGACTGTCAATCTGCATTCTACTAGTGTCCTTGAATGGCATTTTCCTCCTGCCTTCCAGCCTGTGTGCCAGGCCTACTTGCCAACTAGTTACACCAATCTTATTAGTTGTCACAGTATTGTTAATAATTATAATTAAAAATTTTGGATTGTTATTCTGAATCCTCAGTTTGCTCGTGCCATTGAATTGCACTTTCCTCCTACCTGCCAGCCTGTGTGCCAGGCTGACTTGCCAACTATTTACACCAATCATATTTGTTGTCACAGTATTGTTAATAATTAAAATTAAAAAAAAATTGATGGTTATTCTGAATCCTCAGTTTGCTCGTGCCATTGAATTGCACTTTCTTTCTGCCTGCCAGCCTGTGTGCCAGGCCGACTTGCCAACTAGTTAAACCAATCTTATTAGTTGTCACAGTATTGTTAATAATTATAATTAAAAAAATTTGGATTGTTATTCTGAATCCTCAGTTTGCTCGTGCCATTGAATTGCACTTTCCTTCTGTCTGCCAACCTGTGTGCCAGGCCCAACTAGCCAATTAGTGCCAGCAATCATATTTATTTTAACAGTATTGAAAAAATTGTCAATCATCACTGTTTTGACTGTCAATCTGCAGTCTACTAGTGTCCTCAAATTGCATTTTCCTCCTGCCTGCCAGCCTGTGTGCCAGGCCGACTTGCCAACTAGTTACACCAATCTTATTAGTTGTCACAGTATTGTTAATAATTATAATTAAAAAAATTTGGATTGTTATTCTGAATCCTCAGTTTGCTCGTGCCATTGAATTGCACTTTCCTCCTGCCTGCCAGCCTGTGTGCCAGGCCGACTTGCCAACTATTTACACCAATCATATTTGTTGTAACAGTATTGTTAATAATTAAAATTAAAAAAATTTTGATGGTTATTCTGAATCCTCAGTTTGCTCATGCCATTGAATTGCACTTTCCTTCTGCCTGCCAGCCTGTGTGCCAGGCCGACTTGCCAACTATTTACACCCATCATATTTGTTGTCACAGTATTCTTAATAATTAAAATGTAAATTTTTTTGCTTGTTATTCTGAATCCTCAGTTTGCTCGTGCCATTGAATTGCACTTTTCTCCTGCCTGCCAGCCTGTCTAGCCAATTAGTGCCAGCAATCATATTTATTTTAACAGTATTGAAAAAATTGTCAATCATCACTGTTTTGACTGTCAATCTGCAGTCTACTAGTGTCCTCAAATTGCATTTTCCTCCTGCCTGCCAGCCTGTGTGCCAGGCCGACTTGCCAACTAGTTAAACCAATCTTATTAGTTGTCACAGTATTGTTAATAATTATAATTAAAAAAATTTGGATTGTTATTCTGAATCCTCAGTTTGCTCGTGCCATTGAATTGCACTTTCCTCCTGCCTGCCAACCTGTGTGCCAGGCCCAACTAGCCAATTAGTGCCAGCAATCATATTTATTTTAACAGTATTGAAAAAATTGTCAATCATCACTGTTTTGACTGTCAATCTGCAGTCTACTAGTGTCCTCGAATTGCATTTTCCTCCTGCCTGCCAGCCTGTGTGCCAGGCCGACTTGCCAACTAGTTAAACAAATATTATTAGTTGTCACAGTATTGTTAATAATTATAATTAAAAATTTTTGGATTGTTATTCTGAATCCTCAGTTTGCTCGTTCCATTGAATTGCACTTTCCTCCTGCCTGCCAGCCTGTGTGCCAGGCCGACTTGCCAACTATTTACACCAATCATATTTGTTGTCACAGTATTGTTAATAATTAAATTTAAAAAAATTTTGATGGTTATTCTGAATCCTCAGTTTGCTCGTGCCATTGAATTGCACTTTCCTCCTGCCTGCCAGCCTACGTGCCAGGCCGTCTTGCCAACGATTTACACCAATCATAATTGTTGTAACAGTATTGTTACTAATTAAAATTAAAAAATTTTGGATTGCTGTTCTGAATCCTCAGTTTGCTCGTGCCATTGAATTGCACTTTCCTCCTGCCTGCCAACCTGTGTGCCAGGCCCAACTAGCCAATTAGTGCCAGCAATCATATTTATTTTAACAGTATTGCAAAAATTGTCAATCATCACTGTTTTGACTGTCAATCTGCATTCTACTAGTGTCCTTGAATGGCATTTTCCTCCTGCCTGCCAGCCTGTGTGCCAGGCCTACTTGCCAACTAGTTACACCAATCTTATTAGTTGTCACAGTATTGTTAATAATTATAATTAAAAATTTTGGATTGTTATTCTGAATCCTCAGTTTGCTCGTGCCATTGAATTGCACTTTCCTCCTACCTGCCAGCCTGTGTGCCAGGCTGACTTGCCAACTATTTACACCAATCATATTTGTTGTCACAGTATTGTTAATAATTAAAATTAAAAAAAAATTGATGGTTATTCTGAATCCTCAGTTTGCTCGTGCCATTGAATTGCACTTTCTTTCTGCCTGCCAGCCTGTGTGCCAGTCCGACTTGACAACTATTTACACCAATCATATTTGTTGTCACAGTATTCTTAATAATTATAATTTAAAATTTTTTGCTTGTTATTCTGAATCCTCAGTTTTCTCGTGCCATTGAATTGCACTTTCCTTCTGCCTTGCCAGCCTGTGTGCCAGGCCCAACTAGCCAATTAGTGCCAGCAATCATATTTATTTTAACAGTATTGAAAAAATTGTCAATCATCACTGTTTTGACTGTCAATCTGCAGTCTACTAGTGTCCTCGAATTGCATTTTCCTCCTGCCTGCCAGCCTGTGTGCCAGGCCGACTTGCCAACTAGTTAAACCAATCTTATTAGTTGTCACAGTATTGTTAATAATTATAATTAAAAAAATTTGGATTGTTATTCTGAATCCTCAGTTTGCTTGTGCCATTGAATTGCACTTTCCTCCTGCCTGCCAGCCTGTGTGCCAGGCCGACTTGCCAAATATTTACACCAATCATATTTGTTGTCACAGTATTGTTAATAATTAAATTTAAAAAAATTTTGATGGTTATTCTGAATCCTCAGTTTGCTCGTGCCATTGAATTGCACTTTCCTCCTGCCTGCCAGCCTACGTGCCAGGCCGTCTTGCCAACGATTTACACCAATCATAATTGTTGTAACAGTATTGTTACTAATTAAAATTAAAAAATTTTGGATTGCTGTTCTGAATCATCAGTTTGCTCGTGCCATTGAATTGCACTTTCCTCTTGCCTGCCAACCTGTGTGCCAGGCCCAACTAGCCAATTAGTGCCAGCAATCATATTTATTTTAACAGTATTGCAAAAATTGTCAATCATCACTGTTTTGACTGTCAATCTGCATTCTACTAGTGTCCTTGAATGGCATTTTCCTCCTGCCTGCCAGCCTGTGTGCCAGGCCTACTTGCCAACTAGTTACACCAATCTCATTAGTTGTCACAGTATTGTTAATAATTATAATTAAAAATTTTGGATTGTTATTCTGAATTCTCAGTTTGCTCGTGCCATTGAATTGCACTTTCCTCCTACCTGCCAGCCTGTGTGCCAGGCTGACTTGCCAACTATTTACACCAATCATATTTGTTGTCACAGTATTGTTAATAATTAAAATTAAAAAAAAATTGATGGTTATTCTGAATCCTCAGTTTGCTCGTGCCATTGAATTGCGCTTTCTTTCTGCCTGCCAGTCTGTGTGCCAGGCCGACTTGCCAACTAGTTAAACCAATCTTATTAGTTGTCACAGTATTGTTAATAATTATAATTAAAAAAATTTGGATTGTTATTCTGAATCCTCAGTTTGCTTGTGCCATTGAATTGCACTTTCCTTCTGCCTTGCCAGCCTGTGTGCCAGGCCCAACTAGCCAATTAGTGCCAGCAATCATATTTATTTTAACAGTATTGAAAAAATTGTCAATCATCAGTGTTTTGACTGTCAATCTGCAGTCTACTAGTGTCCTCGAATTGCATTTTCCTCCTGACTGCCAGCCTGTGTGCCAGGCCGACTTGCCAACTAGTTAAACCAATCTTATTAGTTGTCACAGTATTGTTAATAATTATAATTAAAAAAATTTGGATTGTTATTCTGAATCCTCAGTTTGATCGTGCCATTGAATTGCACTTTCCTCCTGCCTGCCAGCCTGTGTGCCAGGCCGACTTGCCAACTATTTACACCAATCATATTTGTTGTCACAGTATTGTTAATAATTAAATTTAAAAAAATTTTGATGGTTATTCTGAATCCTCAGTTTGCTCGTGCCATTGAATTGCACTTTCCTCCTGCCTGCCAGCCTACGTGCCAGGCCGTCTTGCCAACTATTTACACCAATCATATTTGTTGTCACAGTATTCTTAATAATTAAAATTTAAATTTTTTTGCTTGTTATTCTGAATCCTCAGTTTGCTCGTGCCATTGAATTGCACTTTTCTCCTGCCTGCCAGCCTGTCTAACCAATTAGTGCCAGCAATCATATTTATTTTAACAGTATTGAAAAAATTGTCAATCATCACTGTTTTGACTGTCAATCTGCAGTCTACTAGTGTCCTCAAATTGCATTTTCCTCCTGCCTGCCAGCCTGTGTGCCAGGCCGACTTGCCAACTAGTTAAACCAATCTTATTAGTTGTCACAGTATTGTTAATAATTATAATTAAAAAAATTTGGATTGTTATTCTGAATCCTCAGTTTGCTCGTTCCATTGAATTGCACTTTCCTCCTGCCTGCCAGCCTGTGTGCCAGGCCGACTTGCCAACTATTTACACCAATCATATTTGTTGTCACAGTATTGTTAATAATTAAATTTAAAAAAAATTGATGGTTATTCTGAATCCTCAGTTTGCTCGTGCCATTGAATTGCACTTTCTTTCTGCCTGCCAGCCTGTGTGCCAGGCCGACTTGCCAACTAGTTAAACCAATCTTATTAGTTGTCACAGTATTGTTAATAATTATAATTAAAAAAATTTGGATTGTTATTCTGAATCCTCAGTTTGCTTGTGCCATTGAATTGCACTTTCCTCCTGCCTGCCAACCTGTGTGCCAGGCCCAACTAGCCAATTAGTGCCAGCAATCATATTTATTTTAACAGTATTGCAAAAATTGTCAATCATCACTGTTTTGACCGTCAATCTGCATTCTACTAGTGTCCTTGAATGGCATTTTCCTCCTGCCTGTCAGCCTGTGTGCCAGGCCTACTTGCCAACTAGTTACACCAATCTTATTAGTTGTCACAGTATTGTTAATAATTATAATTAAAAATTTTGGATTGTTATTCTGAATCCTCAGTTTGCTCGTGCCATTGAATTGCACTTTCCTCCTACCTGCCAGCCTGTGTGCCAGGCTGACTTGCCAACTATTTACACCAATCATATTTGTTGTCACAGTATTGTTAATAATTAAAATTAAAAAAAAATTGATGGTTATTCTGAATCCTCAGTTTGCTCGTGCCATTGAATTGCACTTTCTTTCTGCCTGCCAGCCTGTGTGCCAGTCCGACTTGACAACTATTTACACCAATCATATTTGTTGTCACAGTATTCTTAATAATTAAAATTTAAATTTTTTTTGCTTGTTATTCTGAATCCTCAGTTTTCTCGTGCCATTGAATTGCACTTTCCTTCTGCTTGCCAGCCTGTGTGCCAGGCCCAACTAGCCAATTAGTGCCAGCAATCATATTTATTTTAACAGTATTGAAAAAATTGTCAATCATCACTGTTTTGACTGTCAATCTGCAGTCTACTAGTGTCCTCGAATTGCATTTTCCTCCTGCCTGCCAGCCTGTGTGCCAGGCCGACTTGCCAACTAGTTAAACCAATCTTATTAGTTGTCACAGTATTGTTAATAATTATAATTAAAAAAATTTGGATTGTTATTCTGAATCCTCAGTTTGCTCGTGCCATTGAATTGCACTTTCCTCCTGCCTGCCAGCCTGTGTGCCAGGCCGACTTGCCAAATATTTACACCAATCATATTTGTTGTCACAGTATTGTTAATAATTAAATTTAAAAAATTTTTGATGGTTATTCTGAATCCTCAGTTTGCTCGTGCCATTGAATTGCACTTTCCTCCTGCCTGCCAGCCTACGTGCCAGGCCGTCTTGCCAACGATTTACACCAATCATAATTGTTGTAACAGTATTGTTATTAATTAAAATTAAAAAATTTTGGATTGCTGTTCTGAATCATCAGTTTGCTCGTGCCATTGAATTGCACATTCCTCCTGCCTGCCAACCTGTGTGCCAGGACCAACTAGCCAATTAGTGCCAGCAATCATATTTATTTTAACAGTATTGCAAAAATTGTCAATCATCACTGTTTTGACTGTCAATCTGCATTCTACTAGTGTCCTTGAATGGCATTTTCCTCCTGCCTGCCAGCCTGTGTGCCAGGCCTACTTGCCAACTAGTTACACCAATCTTATTAGTTGTCACAGTATTGTTAATAATTATAATTAAAAATTTTGGATTGTTATTCTGAATCCTCAGTTTGCTCGTGCCATTGAATTGCACTTTCCTCCTACCTGCCAGCCTGTGTGCCAGGCTGACTTGCCAACTATTTACACCAATCATATTTGTTGTCACAGTATTGTTAATAATTAAAAGTAAAAAAAAATTGATGGTTATTCTGAATCCTCAGTTTGCTCGTGCCATTGAATTGCACTTTCTTTCTGCCTGCCAGCCTGTGTGCCAGTCCGACTTGACAACTATTTACACCAATCATATTTGTTGTCACAGTATTCTTAATAATTAAAATTTAAATTTTTTTGCTTGTTATTCTGAATCCTCAGTTTTCTCGTGCCATTGAATTGCACTTTCCTTCTGCTTGCCAGCCTGTGTGCCAGGCCCAACTAGCCAATTAGTGCCAGCAATCATATTTATTTTAACAGTATTGAAAAAATTGTCAATCATCAGTGTTTTGACTGTCAATCTGCAGTCTACTAGTGTCCTCGAATTGCATTTTCCTCCTGACTGCCAGCCTGTGTGCCAGGCCGACTTGCCAACTAGTTAAACCAATCTTATTAGTTGTCACAGTATTGTTAATAATTATAATTAAAAAAATTTGGATTGTTATTCTGAATCCTCAGTTTGCTCGTGCCATTGAATTGCACTTTCCTCCTGCCTGCCAGCCTGTGTGCCAGGCCGACTTGCCAAATATTTACACCAATCATATTTGTTGTCACAGTATTGTTAATAATTAAATTTAAAAAAATTTTGATGGTTATTCTGAATCCTCAGTTTGCTCGTGCCATTGAATTGCACTTTCCTCCTGCCTGCCAGCCTACGTGCCAGGCCGTCTTGCCAACGATTTACACCAATCATAATTGTTGTAACAGTATTGTTACTAATTAAAATTAAAAAAATTTGGATTGCTGTTCTGAATCATCAGTTTGCTCGTGCCATTGAATTGCACTTTCCTCCTGCCTGCCAACCTGTGTGTCAGGCCCAACTAGCCAATTAGTGCCAGCAATCATATTTATTTTAACAGTATTGCAAAAATTGTCAATCATCACTGTTTTGACTGTCAATCTGCATTCTACTAGTGTCCTTGATTGGCATTTTCCTCCTGCCTGCCAGCCTGTGTGCCAGGCCTACTTGCCAACTAGTTACACCAATCTTATTAGTTGTCACAGTATTGTTAATAATTATAATTAAAAATTTTGGATTGTTATTCTGAATCCTCAGTTTGCTCGTGCCATTGAATTGCACTTTCCTCCTACCTGCCAGCCTGTGTGCCAGGCTGACTTGCCAACTATTTACACCAATCATATTTGTTGTCACAGTATTGTTAATAATTAAAATTAAAAAAAAATTGATGGTTATTCTGAATCCTCAGTTTGCTCGTGCCATTGAATTGCACTTTCTTTCTGCCTGCCAGCCTGTGTGCCAGGCCGACTTGCCAACTAGTTAAACCAATTTTATTAGTTGTCACAGTATTGTTAATAATTATAATTAAAAAAATTTGGATTGTTATTCTGAATCCTCAGTTTGCTTGTGCCATTGAATTGCACCTTCCTCCTGCCTGCCAACCTGTGTGCCAGGCCCAACTAGCCAATTAGTGCCAGCAATCATATTTATTTTAACAGTATTGAAAAAATTGTCAATCATCACTGTTTTGACTGTCAATCTGCAGTTTACTAGTGTCCTCAAATTGCATTTTCCTCCTGCCTGCCAGCCTGTGTGCCAGGCCGACTTGCCAACTAGTTACACCAATCTTATTAGTTGTCACAGTATTGTTAATAATTATAATTAAAAAAAATTGGATTGTTATTCTGAATCCTCAGTTTGCTCGTGCCATTGAATTGCACTTTCCTCCTGCCTGCCAGCCTGTGTGCCAGGCCGACTTGCCAACTATTTACACCAATCATATTTGTTGTAACAGTATTGTTAATAATTAAAATTAAAAAAAATTTGATGGTTATTCTGAATCCTCAGTTTGCTCATGCCATTGAATTGCACTTTCCTTCTGCCTGCCAGCCTGTGTGCCAGGCCGACTTGCAACTATTTACACCCATCATATTTGTTGTCACAGTATTCTTAATAATTAAAATGTAAAATTTTTTGCTTGTTATTCTGAATCCTCAGTTTGCTCGTGCCATTGAATTGCACTTTTCTCCTGCCTGCCAGCCTGTCTAGCCAATTAGTGCCAGCAATCATATTTATTTTAACAGTATTGAAAAAATTGTCAATCATCACTGTTTTGACTGTCAATCTGCAGTCTACTAGTGTCCTCAAATTGCATTTTCCTCCTGCCTGCCAGCCTGTGTGCCAGGCCAACTTGCCAACTAGTTAAACCAATCTTATTAGTTGTCACAGTATTGTTAATAATTATAATTAAAAAAAATTGGATTGTTATTCTGAATCCTCAGTTTGCTCGTGCCATTGAATTGCACTTTCCTCCTGCCTGCCAACCTGTGTGCCAGGCCCAACTAGCCAATTAGTGCCAGCAATCATATTTATTTTAACAGTATTGAAAAAATTGTCAATCATCACTGTTTTGACTGTCAATCTGCAGTCTACTAGTGTCTTCGAATTGCATTTTCCTCCTGCCTGCCAGCCTGTGTGCCAGGCCGACTTGCCAACTAGTTAAACAAATCTTATTAGTTGTCACAGTATTGTTAATAATTATAATTAAAAAAATTTGGATTGTTATTCTGAATCCTCAGTTTGCTCGTTCCATTGAATTGCACTTTCCTCCTGCCTGCCAGCCTGTGTGCCAGGCCGACTTGCCAACTATTTACACCAATCATATTTGTTGTCACAGTATTGTTAATAATTAAATTTAAAAATTTTTTGATGGTTATTCTGAATCCTCAGTTTGCTCGTGCCATTGAATTGCACTTTCCTCCTGCCTGCCAGCCTACGTGCCAGGCCGTCTTGCCAACGATTTACACCAATCATAATTGTTGTAACAGTATTGTTATTAATTAAAATTACAAATTTTTGGATTGCTGTTCTGAATCCTCAGTTTGCTCGTGCCATTGAATTGCACTTTCCTCCTGCCTGCCAACCTGTGTGCCAGGCCCAACTAGCCAATTAGTGCCAGCAATCATATTTATTTTAACAGTATTGCAAAAATTGTCAATCATCACTGTTTTGACTGTCAATCTGCATTCTACTAGTGTCCTTGAATGGCATTTTCCTCCTGCCTGCCAACCTGTGTGCCAGGCCCAACTAGCCAATTAGTGCCAGCAATCATATTTATTTTAACAGTATTGCAAAAATTGTCAATCATCACTGTTTTGACTGTCAATCTGCATTCTACTAGTGTCCTTGAATGGCATTTTCCTCCTGCCTGCCAGCCTGTGTGCCAGGCCTACATGCCAACTAGTTACACCAATCTCATTAGTTGTCACAGTATTGTTAATAATTATAATTAAAAATTTTGGATTGTTATTCTGAATCCTCAGTTTGCTCGTGCCATTGAATTGCACTTTCCTCCTACCTGCCAGCCTGTGTGCCAGGCTGACTTGCCAACTATTTACACCAATCATATTTGTTGTCACAGTATTGTTAATAATTAAAATTAAAAAAAATTTGATGGTTATTCTGAATCCTCAGTTTGCTCGTGCCATTGAATTGCACTTTCTTTCTGCCTGCCAGCCTGTGTGCCAGGCCGACTTGCCAACTAGTTAAACCAATCTTATTAGTTGTCACAGTATTGTTAATAATTATAATTAAAAAAATTTGGATTGTTATTCTGAATCCTCAGTTTGCTCGTGCCATTGAATTGCACTTTCCTCCTGCCTGCCAACCTGTGTGCCAGGCCCAACTAGCCAATTAGTGCCAGCAATCATATTTATTTTAACAGTATTGAAAAAATTGTCAATCTTCACTGTTTTGACTGTCAATCTGCAGTCTACTAGTGTCCTCAAATTGCATTTTCCTCCTGCCTGCCAGCCTGTGTGCCAGGCCGACTTGCCAACTAGTTAAACCAATCTCATTAGTTGTCACAGTATTGTTAATAATTATAATTAAAAAATTTTGGATTGTTATTCTGAATCCTCAGTTTGCTCGTGCCATTGAATTGCACTTTCCTCCTGCCTGCCAGCCTGTGTGCCAGGCCGACTTGCCAACTATTTACACCAATCATATTTGTTGTCACAGTATTGTTAATAATTAAATTTAAAAAAATTTTGATGCTTATTCTGAATCCTCAGTTTGCTCGTGCCATTGAATTGCACTTTCCTCCTGCCTGCCAGCCTACGTGCCAGGCCGTCTTGCCAACGATTTACACCAATCATAATTGTTGTAACAGTATTGTTACTAATTAAATTAAAAAAATTTGGATTGCTGTTCTGAATCCTCAGTTTGCTTGTGCCATTGAATTGCACTTTCCTCCTGCCTGCCAACCTGTGTGCCAGGCCCAACTAGCCAATTAGTGCCAGCAATCATATTTATTTTAACAGTATTGCAAAAATTGTCAATCATCACTGTTTTGACTGTCAATCTGCATTCTACTAGTGTCCTTGAATGGCATTTTCCTCCTGCCTGCCAGCCTGTGTGCCAGGCCTACTTGCCAACTAGTTACACCAATCTTATTAGTTGTCACAGTATTGTTAATAATTATAATTAAAAATTTTGGATTGTTATTCTGAATCCTCAGTTTGCTCGTGCCATTGAATTGCACTTTCCTCCTACCTGCCAGCCTGTGTGCCAGGCTGACTTGCCAACTATTTACACCAATCATATTTGTTGTCACAGTATTGTTAATAATTAAAATTAAAAAAAATTTGATGGTTATTCTGAATCCTCAGTTTGCTCGTGCCATTGAATTGCACTTTCTTTCTGCCTGCCAGCCTGTGTGCCAGTCCGACTTGAAAACTATTTACACCAATCATATTTGTTGTCACAGTATTCTTAATAATTAAAATTTAAAATTTTTTGCTTGTTATTCTGAATCCTCAGTTTTCTCGTGCCATTGAATTGCACTTTCCTTCTGCTTGCCAGCCTGTGTGCCAGGCCCAACTAGCCAATTAGTGCCAGCAATCATATTTATTTTAACAGTATTGAAAAAATTGTCAATCATCACTGTTTTGACTGTCAATCTGCAGTCTACTAGTGTCCTCGAATTGCATTTTCCTCCTGACTGCCAGCCTGTGTGCCAGGCCGACTTGCCAACTAGTTAAACCAATCTTATTAGTTGTCACAGTATTGTTAATAATTATAATTAAAAAATTTGGATTGTTATTCTGAATCCTCAGTTTGCTCGTGCCATTGAATTGCACTTTCCTCCTGCCTGCCAGCCTGTGTGCCAGGCCGACTTGCCAACTATTTACACCAATCATATTTGTTGTCACAGTATTGTTAATAATTAAATTTAAAAAAAATATTGATGGTTATTCTGAATCCTCAGTTTGCTCATGCCATTGAATTGCACTTTCCTCCTGCCTGACAGCCTGTGTGCCAGGCCGTCTTGCCAACTATTTACACCAATCATAATTGTTGTCACAGTATTGTTACTAATTAAAATTAAAAATTTCTGGATTGTTGTTCTGAATCCTCAGTTTGCTCGTGCCATTGAATTGCACTTTCCTCCTTCCTGCCAGCTCTGTGTGCCAGGCCCAACTAGCCAATTAGTTCCAGCAATCATATATATTTTAACAGTATTGCAAAAATTGTCAACCATCACTGTTTTGACTGTCAATCTGCAGTCTACTAGTGTAATTGAATTGCATTTTCTTCCTGCCTGCCAACCTGTGTGCCAGGCCGACTTGCCAATTATTTACACCAATCATATTTGTTGTCACAGTATTGTTAATAATTATAATTAAAAAATTTGAATTGTTATTCTGAATCCTCAGTTTGCTCGTGCCATTGAATTGCACTTTCCTCCTGCCTGCCAGCCTGTGTGCCAGGCCGACTTGCCAACTATTTACACCAATCATATGTTGTTGTCACAGAATTGTTAATAATTAAAATACATTTTTTTGATGGTTATTCTGAATCCTCAGTTTGCTCGTGCCATTGAATTGTACTTTCTTTCTGCCTGCCAGCCTGTGTGCCAGGTCGACTTGCGAACTATTTACACCAATCATATTTGTTGTCACAGTATTCTTAATAATTAAAATTTAAAAAATTTGATAGTTATTCTGAATCCTGAGTTTGCTCGTGCCATTGAATTGCACTTCCCTCCTGCCTGCCAGCCTGTGTGCAAGGCCCAACTAGCCAATTAGTGCCAGTAATCATATTTATTTTAACAGTATTGAAAAAATTGTCAATCATCACTGTTATGACTGTCAATCTGCAGTCTACTAGTGCCCTTGAATTGCATTTTCCTCCTGCCTGCCTGCCTGTGTGCCAGGCCCAACTAGCCAATTAGTGCCACCAATCATATTTCTTGTAACAGGATTGAAATTTTTGTTAATCATAACTGTTTTGACTGTGAATCTTCAGTCTCCTAGTGCCATTGAATTGCAGTTTCCTTTCTCCCAGCGTGTGTCCCAGACAGGCCTATTTGCCAACTATTGCCAACAATCATATTTGTTGTCACAGTACTTCTAATATTTTAAAAAATTAACAATTTGTGATTTTTAAAACATCTGTCTTTTTTGTTGTTGTCAGTCTCACAGCGTATACTGTGCCCACTTGCACAGCGCCATCACTCATATAATTTGTGTAATAGTTTTGTTAGTGTCCATTTTAAAAAAAATGACAGGCAGAGGCAGGCCACCCCGCAGGTTCCGTGGTTGTGGTCGTGGTGCTGTGATTCCTTTAGACCATACAAATATGCACACTGTTCAGACGCCGGGTGCCAGGGGGGACGCGAAAAGTTCTGAGGAGGACCTAGTTGAATGGCTAACACAGGACACCCAATCTTCTACAGCTTCTGCTCCTAGTCCTCCTAACCTTGACTCACCATCTACATCCAGCTGTGCTTTGGGCAGGTCTCAAGTGACCAGTGCCACTTGCCCACCTGTCGCCACCACCAACACTAGCACCACAGCCGCTTCACTTGATCTGTCACAGGAGTTATTGACACATCAGTTGGAAGAAATGAGTGATGCGCAACCATCATTGACAGAGGATGTAGATAACAGTGATCAGTCTCAGTCAGGCAGCATTACCGACATGGAGGTACGGTGTGATGATGATGTTGTACCCGCTGCTGCTTCCTTTCTTGATGTGTCAGGTACAAGTGAAGCGGTTGATGATGATGTGTCGGTGGATGTCACGTGGGTGCCTGCTAGAAGAGAAGAAGAGGGGGAAAGTTCAGATGGGGAGACAGAGAGGAGGAGGAGGAGGAGACGAGTTGGAAGCATGGGGAGGTCGTCTCAAGGAGCTAGTGGCACAGTCAGACAGCATGCATCGGCACCCGGGGTCAGCCAGACAGCACGCCGATGCCCATCAACGCATGCTGTTGCCACCATCAGAATACCGTCATCGCAGAGCTCAGCAGTGTGGCATTTTTTTTGTGTGTCTGCTTCTGACAACAGCGATGCCATTTTCAACCTGTGCCAAAAGAAACTGAGTCGTGGGAAGTCCAACACCCACCTAGGTACAACTGCTTTGCAAAGGCACATGGTCTCCCATCATAAACGCCGATGGGAAGAACACATGAGTAGAAGCAGCACACAAAGTGAAAGCCGCCCTCCTCCTCCTGCTCCAGCATCTTCAGCCACGTCAACCACTGCTGTCCTCCTTGCACCCTCTCAAACATCCTCCACTCAGTCTCTCTTACGTAGCAGTTCCTGGTCATCTGCCCACAGTCAGCTGTCTATCAAGGACATGTTTGAGTGTAAGAAGCCAATTTCTCAAAGTCACCCCCTTGCCCGGCATCTGACAGCTGGCTTGTCTGAACTCTTAGCCCGCCAGCTTTTACCATACAAGCTGGTGGAGTCTGATGCTTTAAAAAAATTTGCATCTATTGGGACACCGCAGTGGAAGGTACCTGGCAGAAATTTATTTTCACAAAAGGCAATCCCAAACCTGTACTCTGTTGTGAGAAAGGAAGTTATGGCATGTCTGGCACACAGAATTGGGGCAAGGGTCCATATGACCACGGATAGCTGGTCTGCAAAGCATGGTCAGGGCAGGTATATCACCTACACTGCGAATTGGGTAAACCTGCTGATGTCTGACAAGCATGGAATGCATGGCTCTGCAGAAGAATTGGTGACACCGCCACGACTTGCATGCAGGCCTGCTGCTACCTCCTCTACTCCTCCTACTCCATCCTCTTCCATAACCTCTTCCTCGGCTACATCCCGGGTACGGCAGTGTCACGCCGTCTTGGGGTTGACTTGCATGAAAGCGGAGAGTCACACCGCACCAGCACTCCTGACCGCCCTGAACGCACAGGTGGATCAGTGGCTGACTCCACCAACTGGAGATTGGCAAGGTTGTTTCTGACAATGGAAGTAATTTGGTGGCGGCATTGAAATTGGGCAAGTTGACACATGTGCCGTGCATGGCACATGTGTGTAATCTAATTGAACAACGATTTGTCCATAAGTACCCAGGCTTACAGGACATCCTGAAGCAGGCCAGGAAGGTGTGTGGCCATTTCAGGTGTTCCTACACGGCCATGGCGCACTTGTCTGATATCCAGCATCGAAACAACCTACCAGTGAGGCGCTTGATTTTCGACAGCCCGACACGGTGGAATTCAACACTCCCAATGTTTGACCGCCTGCTCCAACAAGAAAAAGCTGTTAATGAGTATTTGTATGACCGGGGTGCTAGGACAGCCTATGGGGAGCTGGGGATATTTTTGCCAAATTACTGGACGCTCATGTGCAATGCCTGTAGGCTCATGCGTCCTTTTGAGGAGGTGACAAACCTTATCAGTCGCACCGAAGGCACCATCAGCGACATCATACCATTTGGTTTCTTCCTGGAGCGTGCCCTGCGAAGAGTGCTGGATCAGGCCGTAGATGAGCGTGAAGAGGAAGAGTTGTGGTGTCCATCACCCCCACAAACAGCCTTATCAGCATCGCTTGCTGGACCTGCGGCAACGCAGGAAGAGGATTGTGTGGAAGAGGAGTCAGAGGAGGAATGTGGCTTTGAGGAGGAGGAGGAAGACAGAGCACAACAGGCATCCCAGGGTGCTCGTTGTTGTCACCTCTCTGGTACCCGTGGTGTTGTACATGGCTGGGGGGAAGAAGATACCCTCAGTGAGATCAGTGAGGACGAGGAACGTGAGATGATTAGCTCGGCATCCAACCTTGTTCAAATAGGTTCTTTCATGCTGTTGTGCCTGTTGAGGGACCCTCGTATAAAAAAGCTGAAGGAGAACGACCTGCACTGGGTGTCCACACTCCTCGACCCCCGGTATAAGCATAAAGTGCCTGAAATGTTACCAAATTCCCGCAAGTCAGAAAGGATGGAGCATTTTAAGAATAAATTAAAAAATATGCTTTACACAGCGTATAAGGGTGATGTCACAGCACAACGGGAATGTAACAGGGGAAGAGATGAAATTAATCCTCCTCCTCCCACAACCACAGTGGCAAGGACAGCACGCTTTCCTGACGTCTTGTTGATGGAGGACATGAGTACCTTTTTAACTCCCATGCATCCCCAGAGCCTTTCGGGATCCAGCCTCAGAGAAAGACTCAACTGACAGGTAGCAGACTACCTAGCTTTAACTGCAGATCTCAACACTCTCAGGAGCGATGGACCCCTTGACTAATGGGTGTGCAGGCTTGACTTGTGGCCTGAGCTATCCCAATTTGCAATGGAACTTCTGGCCTGTCCCACTTCAAGTGTCCTGTCTGAAAGGACCTTCAATGCAGCAGGAGGTTTTGTCACTGAGAAGAGAAGTCGCCTAGGTCAAAAAAGCCTTGACTATCTCACTTTTATAAAAATGAATGAGAGATGGATCCCGAAGGGACTGACATTGGGCGATACATTTGAGTAAAAAAGGCCTGATGATGAGATGAGCTGGCTTGGGCTACAACTGGTACACAGGCTGGCCTTTTTTTTTTTCTTATAAAGCCGGATGTCTTGCTTGACTTATCCACCAACAACTAGTGTTCAAGCCACAAGCTTTTAGGGCACTTTCTAAATGTTTTACAAACATCAATTTTTCTGGCCGCTGCTACAGCAGTTGCTACAACAATATCCAAATTTTTCAGTCATTTGTACATTCCTAATTTTTCTGGCCTCTGCTGCTGCTCTGTGGGTACAAAATTCAAATAAAAAAATAAGGCACATAACAGTGATTAAACTGTTAAGAATAATACAACTTAACACACCACTCATATCTGGTGGACCATTAAATTGCACGCGCAGTGCCCCAAATGTGAAGTAGGAGAACCGACCAAGCATCTTTATCCGTTTCTTGGTTGCTCTAAATTATCTCCGGGTTCCATCTATGCCATACCTGTACTCTATTGTGCAAAAGGGTGGCATATGTGGTGTTTCATGCTGTTGTGCCTGCTGCGGGTCGTGGCCCATGGTATAAAAAGGCTGAAAGAGAACGACCTGTAATGGGTGCCCCAGCAAATTTTTTGAAAAATGTTCCCGGTTCCTCTCAATTATCTCCGGGTTTCTAAAATGGATGCCATACCTGTACTCGATTGTGCAAAAGGATGGCATATGTGGTGTTTCCTGCAGTTGTTTCTGTTGAGGGTGCTGGACCCTCTTATAAAAATGCTGAAGGAGAACGACCTGTAGTGGGTGTCCAAGCATGGATTTTTGGGCAATTTCATGTTTCCAAACAATTATCTCTGGGTTTCTAAAATCAATGCCGTACCTGTACTCTATTGTTCAAAAGGATGCCATATGTCCTCTTTACTGCTTTTGTTTCATATGAGGGTCCTGGACTCTCTTATAAAAAGGCTGAAGTAGAAAGAAGTGTCCTGGGTGTCCAATCATTTTTTGGGTTCAATTTTTGGGTTCAATTTCCCGGTTGCAACAAATTATCTCCCGGTTTCTAAAATCAATGTTTACCTGTACTCTATTGTTCAAAAGGATGCCATATGTCCTCTTTCCTGCTGTTGCTTCTGTTGAGGGTCCTGGACCCTGTTATAAAAAGGCTGAAGGAGAAAGAAGTGTACTGGGTGTCCATCCAATCATTTTTTTAATTCAAATTCCCGGTTGCAAAAAATTATCTCCAGGTTTCTAAAATCAATGCTTTACCTGTACTCTATTGTTCAAAAGGATGCCATATGTCCTCTTTCCTGCTGGTGTTTTGTTTGAGGGTCCTGGACCCTCTTATAAAAAGGCCTAAGGAGAAAGAAGTGTACTGGGTTTCCAATCAATGTTTTTTTCTATTTCCCAGTGGCAAAAATTTATCTCTGGGTTTCTAAAATCAATGCTGTACCTGTACTCTATTGTTCAAAATGATACCATATGTTCTCTTTCCTGCTGGTGTTTTGTTTGAGGGTCCTGGACCCTCTTAT
Organism: Bombina bombina; assembly: GCF_027579735.1. NCBI lineage: Eukaryota > Metazoa > Chordata > Amphibia > Anura > Bombinatoridae > Bombina > Bombina bombina. The sequence continues at coordinate 123,454 of NW_026511249.1, read as the reverse complement.
GAAAAAAAGGCCTAAGGAGAAAGAAGTGTACCGGGTGTCCACTCAATGTTTTTTTCTATTTCCCATTTGCCCAAAATGATCTCTGGGTTTCTAAAATCAATGCTGTACCTGTACTCAATTGTTCAAAAGGATACCATATGTCCTCTTTCCTGCTGGTGTTTTGTTTGAGGGTCCTGGACCCTCTTATAAAAAGGCCTAAGGATAAAGAAGTGTACTGGGTGTCCATCGAATCATTTTTTTTATTCAAATTCCCGGTTGCAACAAATTATCTCCTGGTTTCTAAAATCAATGCTTTAACTGTACTCTATTGTTCAAAAGGATGCCATATGTCCCGGTTGCAACAAATTATCTCCGGGTTTCTAAAATCAATGTTTTAACTGTACTCTATTGTTCAAAAGGATGCCATATGTCCTCTTTCCTGCTGGTGTTTTGTTTGAGGGTCCTGGACCATCTTATAAAAAGGCCTAAGGAGAAAGAAGTGTACTGTCTGTCCAATCAATGTTTTTTTCTATTTCCCATTTGCCCAAAATGATCTCTGGGTTTCTAAAATCAATGCTGTACCTGTACTCTATTGTTCAAAAGGATGCCATATGTCCTCTTTCCTGCTGGTGTTTTGTTTGAGGGTCCTGGACCCTCTTATAGAAATGCCTAAGGAGAAAGAAGTGTACTGGGTGTCTATCGAATCATTTTTTTGATTCAAATTCCTGGTTGCAACAAATTATCTCCGGGTTTCTAAAATCAATGCTTTAACTGTACTCTGTTGTTCAAAAGGATGCCATATGTCCTCTTTCCTGCTGGTGTTTTGTTTGAGGGTCCTTGACCCTCTTATAAAAAGGCCTAAGGAGAAAGAAGTGTACTGGGTGTCCATCGAATCATTTTTTTGATTCAAATTCCCGGTTGCAATAAATTATCTCCGGGTTTCTAAAATCAATGTTTACCTGTACTCTATTGTTCAAAAGGATGCCATATGTCCTCTTTCCTGCTGTTGCTTCTGTTGAGGGTCCTGGACCCTGTTATAAAAAGGCTGAAGGAGAAAGAAGTGTACTGGGTGTCCATCCAATCATTTTTTTAATTCAAATTCCCGGTTGCAAAAAATTATCTCCAGGTTTCTAAAATCAATGCTTTACCTGTACTCTATTGTTCAAAAGGATGCCATATGTCCTCTTTCCTGCTGGTGTTTTGTTTGAGGGTCCTGGACCCTCTTATAAAAAGGCCTAAGGAGAAAGAAGTGTACTGGGTTTCCAATCAATGTTTTTTTCTATTTCCCAGTGGCAAAAATTTATCTCTGGGTTTCTAAAATCAATGCTGTACCTGTACTCTATTGTTCAAAATGATACCATATGTTCTCTTTCCTGCTGGTGTTTTGTTTGAGGGTCCTGGACCCTCTTATGAAAAAAAGGCCTAAGGAGAAAGAAGTGTACCGGGTGTCCACTCAATGTTTTTTTCTATTTCCCATTTGCCCAAAATGATCTCTGGGTTTCTAAAATCAATGCTGTACCTGTACTCAATTGTTCAAAAGGATACCATATGTCCTCTTTCCTGCTGGTGTTTTGTTTGAGGGTCCTGGACCCTCTTATAAAAAGGCCTAAGGATAAAGAAGTGTACTGGGTGTCCATCGAATCATTTTTTTTATTCAAATTCCCGGTTGCAACAAATTATCTCCTGGTTTCTAAAATCAATGCTTTAACTGTACTCTATTGTTCAAAAGGATGCCATATGTCCCGGTTGCAACAAATTATCTCCGGGTTTCTAAAATCAATGTTTTAACTGTACTCTATTGTTCAAAAGGATGCCATATGTCCTCTTTCCTGCTGGTGTTTTGTTTGAGGGTCCTGGACCATCTTATAAAAAGGCCTAAGGAGAAAGAAGTGTACTGTCTGTCCAATCAATGTTTTTTTCTATTTCCCATTTGCCCAAAATGATCTCTGGGTTTCTAAAATCAATGCTGTACCTGTACTCTATTGTTCAAAAGGATGCCATATGTCCTCTTTCCTGCTGGTGTTTTGTTTGAGGGTCCTGGACCCTCTTATAGAAATGCCTAAGGAGAAAGAAGTGTACTGGGTGTCTATCGAATCATTTTTTTGATTCAAATTCCTGGTTGCAACAAATTATCTCCGGGTTTCTAAAATCAATGCTTTAACTGTACTCTGTTGTTCAAAAGGATGCCATATGTCCTCTTTCCTGCTGGTGTTTTGTTTGAGGGTCCTTGACCCTCTTATAAAAAGGCCTAAGGAGAAAGAAGTGTACTGGGTGTCCATCGAATCATTTTTTTGATTCAAATTCCCGGTTGCAATAAATTATCTCCGGGTTTCTAAAATCAATGTTTAAACTGTACTCTATTGTTCAAAAGGATGCCATATGTCCTCTTTCCTGCTGGTGTTTTGGTTGAGGGTCCTGGACCCTCTTATAAAAAGACCTAAGGAGAAAGAAGTGTACTGTGTGTCCAATCAATGTTTTTTTCTATTTCCCATTTTCCCAAAATTATCTCTGGGTTTCTAAAATCAATGCTGTACCTGTACTCTATTGTTCAAAAGGATGCCATATGTCCTCTTTCCTGCTGGTGTTTTGTTTGAGGGTCCTGGACCCTCTTATAAAAAGGCCTAAGGAGAAAGAAGTGTACTGGGTGTCAATCGAATCATTTTTTTTATTCAAATTCCCGGTTGCAACAAATTATCTCTGGGTTTCTAAAATCAATGCTTTAACTGTACTCTATTGTTGAAAAGGATGCCATATGTCCTCTTTCCTGCTGTTGTTTTTGTTGAGGGTCCTGGACCGTCTTATAAAAAGGCCGAAGGATAAAGAAGTGTAAAAGGCCTAAGGATAAAGAAGTGTACTGGGTGTCCAATTAATGTTTTTTTCTATTTCCCGGTTGCAACAAATTATCTCAGGGTTTCTAAAATCAATGCCTTACCTGTAATCTATTGTTCAAAAGGATGCCATATGTCCTGCTGCTGTTTTTGTTGAGGGTCTGGGACCCTCTTATAAAAAGGCCTAAGGTTAAAGAAGTGTACTGGGTGTCCAATCAATGTTTTTTTCTATTTCACGTTTCCTAAAAATTATCTCCGGGTTTCTAAAATCAATGCTTTACCTGTACTCTATTATTCAAAAGGATGCCATATATGTCCTCTTTCCTGCTGCTGTTTTTGTTGAGGGTCCTGGACCCTCTTATAAAAAGGCAGACGGGTAAAGAAGTCTAAAAGGCCTAAGGATAAAGAAGTGTACTGGGTGGTGTCCAATCAATGTTTTTTTCTATTTCCCGGTTGCAACAAATTATCTGCGGGTTTTTAAAATCAATGCCTTACCTGTAATCTATTTTTCAAAAGGATGCCATATGTCCTCTTTCCTGCTGCTGTTTTTGTTGAGGGTCCTGGAGCCTCTTATAAAAAGGCCTATGGATAAAGAAGTGTACTGGGTGTCTAATCAATGTTTTTTTTCGATTTCCCGGTTGCAAAAAATTATCTCTGGGTTTCTAAAATCAATGCCTTTCCTGTAATCTATTGTTCAAAAGGGTGCCATATGTCTTCTTTCCTGCTGCTGTTTTTGTTGAGGGTCCTGGAGCCTCTTATAAAAAGGCTTAAGGATAAAGAAGTGTACTGGGTGTCCAATCAATGTTTTTTTTCTATTTCCCATTTGCAACAAATTATCTCAGGGTTTCTAAAATCAATGCCTTACCTCACCTGCACTCTATTGTTCAAAAGGATGCCATATGTCCTCTTTCCTTTTTTTTTTTTTTTTCTGTATTTTTGTTTATTTTAGAAAATTTTATGCACTTATAGGTTCACTAAGATTATGACTTTGCACACTGCCATTTTCCATGCAGCATTTTGACATGTCGTGTGATATGAATACAAGAATGGTATGTTTTGAATCTGCTGAGCATAATAATAATATTAAAAAAATTATATAATTTAACTTGAGTTACTAACTGAAGCATGATTTACAATAGGGGTTAGATCTTTAAGTAGCAGCATAAAAAAATATACAATCTGCTTTATCAAGGCGGTTAGGCTTAGAAGTGAAGGGGTTAAACACTGATAAAGTATTCCTTTAGGGGCGCAAAGAGATGGCTACTGGAACACTCCTGGAACTTCCCAAGAGTTGCTGTCTTGTGTTTCGGGTGATGTTGGAGACATCTGTGTAGTGTACAGGGAAACCAAAAATCCTCTCCATCTCTGTGCACCACAGGACGTCCTCTTTGTCATCCATAAGCACAGGAAACTGCTGGCATTTTCCTTGCTTCAAGAAGTTCAGTTTTTGTGGTGATAGTACAGACTTTACTAAACTTTGATTTCCTACCATACTCAAGACAATCTTGTATTTCAAGCTTATGACTTGCTGTGGCAAACAGTGGCCTGTCCATACCAGGAAGATTTAGACAGAAGTAACGAGCTCTGCTTGCAGGTGACACATGTTTAGCGTCAATCATCAAAGGGGTTGCGTGCAGAATATGGCAGATGGCCCTCTTCTTCACATGCCAGAAGAAAGGTCGGTTCTCACCAGCCTTAAGTCGCGCTTCATTTACCGAATGCTGAAATTCAAAAAATAGACAAACAGTGCCTTAAAAAAGACATTTGCGATATGGATTCACCAGAGCAAGGTCATTGCAAGTACTTCCCACGATAACAAATTCAAAATGCCACAACTCCTCAATCTTCTCCTTCACATTATTATTGTCACACTCCCTTGTACTCCTATGCCCATCTCCCTGCTCTTGTTTTTGTTGAGGGTCCGGGACCCTCTTATAACAAGGCAAAAGGATAAAGAAGTGTACTGGGTGTCCAAGCAATGTTTTTTTCTATTCCCCAGTTGCAACAAATTATCTCTGGGTTTCTAAAATCAATGCCTTACCTGTCATCTATTGTTCAAAAGGATGCCATATGTCCTCTTCCCTGCAGTTGTTTCTGTTGAGGGTCCGGGGCCCTCTTATAAAAAGGCCTAAGGAGAAAGAAGTGTACTGGGTGTCCAATCAATGTTTTTTTCTACTTCCCGGTTCATAAAAATGATCTCAGGGATTCTAAAATCAATGCTTACCTGTAATCTATTGTTCAAAAGGATGCCATATGTCCTTTTTCATGCTGTTGTTTCTGTTGAGGGTCCTGGACCCTCTTATAAAAACTAACGGCTAGATTTAGAGTTGCGCGATAGCCGTCAAAACCAGCATTAGAGGCTCCTAACGCTGGTTTTTACCGCCCTATGGTATTTAGAGTCAGTCATTAAAGGGTCTAACGCTCACTTTACAGCCGCGACTTTTCCATACCGCAGATCCCCTTACGTCAATTGCGTATCCTATCTTTTCAATGGGATCTTTCTAACACCGGTATTTAGAGTCGTGGCTGAAGTGAGCGTTAGAAATCTAACGACAAAACTCCAGCCGCAGAAAAAAAACAGTAGTTAATAGCTTTCTGGGCTAACGCCGGTTTATAAACCTCTTAACTACTGTGCTCTAAAGTACACTAACACCCATAAACTACCTATGTACCTCTAAACCGAGGTCCCCCCACATTGCCGCCACTCTATTAAAATTTTTTAACCCCTAATCTGCCGACCGCACACCGCTGCCACCTACATTATCCCTATGAACCCCTAATCTGCTGCCCCTAACACCGCCGACCCCTATATTATATTTATTAACCCCTAATCTGCCGCCCCCGCTATCGCTGACCCCTGCATATTATTATTAACCCCTAATCTGCCGCTCCGTATACCACCGCCACCTACATTATAGCTATGTACCCCTAATCTGCTGCCCCTAACACCGCCGACCCTATATTATATTTATTAACCCCTAATCTGTCCCCCTCAACGTCGCCTCCACCTGCCTACACTTATTAACCCCTAATCTGCTGAGCAGACCGCACCGCTACTATAATAAAGTTATTAACCCCTAATCCTCCTCACTCCCGCCTCAATAACCCTATAATAAATAGTATTAACCCCTAATCTGCCCTCCCTAACATCGCCGACACCTAACTTCAATTATTAACCCCTAATCTGCCGACCGAATCTCGCCGCTACTGTAATAAATGGATTAACCCCTAACCCTAACACTAACACCCCCCTAACTTAAATATAATTTAAATCTAACGAAATAAATTAACTCTTATTAAATAAATTATTCCTATTTAAAGCTAAATACTTACCTGTAAAATAAACCCTAATATAGCTACAATATAAATTATAATTATATTATAGCTATTTTAGGATTTATATTTATTTTACAGGTAACTTTGTATTTATTTTAACCAGGTACAATAGCTATTAAATAGTTAAGAACTATTTAATAGCTAAAATAGTTAAAATAATTACAAAATTACCTGTAAAATAAATCCTAACCTAAGTTACAATTAAACCTAACACTACACTATCAATAAATTAATTAAATACAATATCTACAAATAAATACAATGAAATAAACTAACTAAAGTACAAAAAATAAAAAAGAACTAAGTTACAAAAAATAAAAAAATATTTACAAACATTAGAAAAATATTACAACAATTTTAAACTAATTACACCTACTCTAAGCCCCCTAATAAAATAACAAAGCCCCCCAAAATAAAAAAATACCCTACCCTATTCTAAATTAAAAAAGTTCAAAGCTCTTTTACCTTACCAGCCCTGAACAGGGCCCTTTGCCCCTGAAGATCTTCCTACCTTATCTTCACCATACCAGGTTCACCGATCCGTCCTCGGAAGTCTTGATCCAAGCCTCGGAAGTGTTGATCCAAGTCCAAGCGGGGGGCTGAAGAGTGACGTCCATCCTCGGCCTGAAGTCTGGATCCAAGCGGCGGCTGAAGAAATCCATCATTGGGCTGAAGTCGGAAGTCCATCATCGGGATGAAGTCTTCTATCAAGCAGCATCTTCAATCTTCTTTCTTCCGGAGCGGAGCCATCTTGTTCCCAGCCGACGCGGATCCATCCTCTTCTAACGACGCCTACTAGCCGAATGACGGTTCCTTTAAATGACGTCATCCAAGATGGCGTCCGTCGAATTCCGATTGGCTGATAGGATTCTATCAGCCAATCGGAATTAAGGTAGGAAAATTCTGATTGGCTGATGGAATCAGCCAATCAGATTCAAGTTCAATACGATTGGCTGATCCGATCAGCCAATCAGATTGAGCTTGCATTCTATTGGCTGTTCCGATCAGCCAATAGAATACGAGCTCAATCTGATTGGCTGACTTAGACTTAGCTTTAGGGGTTAATCCATTTATTACAGTAGTGGCGAGATTCGTTCGGCAGATTAGGGGTTAATACTTGAAGTTAGGTGTTGGCGATGTTAGGGAGGGCAGATTAGGGGTTAATAACTTTATTATAGTAGCAGTGCGGTCCGCTCGGCAGATTAGGGGTTAATAAGTGTAGGCAGGTGGAGGCGACGTTGAGGGGGGCAGATTAGGGGTTAATAAATATAATATAGGGGTCGGCGGTGTTAGGGGCAGCAGATTAGGGGTACATAGCTATAATGTAGGTGGCGGTGGTGTACGGAGTGGCAGATTAGGGGTTAATAATAATATGCAGGGGTCAGCGATAGCGGGGGCGGCAGATTAGGGGTTAATAAGTGAAAGGTTAGGGGTGTTTAGACTCGGGGTTCATGTTAGGGTGTTAGGTGCAGACTTAGGAAGTGTTTCCCCATAGCAAACAATGGGGCTGCGTTAGGAGCTGAACGCTGCTTTAGGAGCTGAACGCTGGGTTTTTTTCAGCTCAAACAGCCCCATTGTTTTCTATGGGGGAATTGTGCATGAGCACGTTTTTTAAGCTGGCCGCGTCCGTAAGCAACGCTGGTATCGAGAGTTGCAGTGGCGGTAAATATGCCTCTATGCTCCCTTTTTGGAGCCTAACGCAGCCATTCTGTGAACTCTAAATACCAGCGTTGTTTAAAAGGTGCGGGAGAAAAAAAGCACGCATAGCTAATGCACCCCTTTGGCCGCAGAACTCTAAATCTAGCCGTTAAAAAGGCAAAAGGATAAAGAAGTGTACTGGGTGTCCAATCAATGTTTTTTATATTTCCCTGTTGCAAAAAATTATCTCTGGGTTTCTAAAATCAATGCCTTACCTGTCATCTATTGTTCAAAAGGATGCCTTATGTCCTCTTTCCTGCAGTTGTTTCTGTTGAGGGTCCGGGACCCTCTTATAAAAAGGCCTAAGGATAAAGAAGTGTACTGGGTGTCCAATCAATGTTTTTTTCTATTTCCCTGTTCATATAAATTATCTCAGGGATTCTAAAATCAATGCCTTACCTGTAATCTATTGTTCAAAAGGATGCCATATGTCCTCTTTCATGCTGTTGTTTCGGTTGAGTGTCCTGGACCCTCTTTTAAAAAGGCCTAAGGATAAAGAAGTGTACTGGGTGTCCAATCAATGTTTTTTTCTATTTCCCGGTTCATATAAATTATCTCAGGGATTCTTAAATCAATGCCTTACCTGTAATCTATTATTCAAAGGGATGCCATATGTCCTCTTTCATGCTGCTGTTTCGGTTGAGGGTCCTGGATCCTCTTTTAAAAAGGCCTAAGGATAAAGAAGTGTACTGGGTGCCCAATCAATGTTTTTTTCTATTTCCTGGTTCATATAAATTATCTCAGGGATTCTAAAATCAATGTCTTACCTGTAATCTATTGTTCAAAAGAATGCCATATGTCCTCTTTCATGCTGTTGTTTCTGTTGAGGCTCCGGGACCCTCTTATAAAAAGGCCTAAGGATAAAGAAGTGTACTGGGTGTCCAATCAATGTTTTTTTTCTATTTCCCGGTTCATATAAATTATCTCAGGGATTCTTAAATCAATGCCTTACCTGTAATCTATTATTCAAAAGGATGCCATATGTCCTCTTTCATGCTGTTGTTTCGGTTGAGGGTCATGGACCCTCTTTTAAAAAGGCCTAAGGATAAAGAAGTGTAATGGGTGTCCAATCAATGTTTTTTTCTATTTCCCGGTTCATATAAATTATCTCAGGGATTCTAAAATCAATGCCTTACCTGTAATCTATTGTTCAAAAGGATGCCATATGTCCTCTTTCATGCTGTTGTTTCTGTTGAGGCTCCGGCACCCTCTTATAAAAAGGCCTAAGGATAAAGAAGTGTACTGGGTGTCCAATCAATGTTTTTTTCTATTTCCCGGTTCATATAAATTATCTCAGGGATTCTTAAATCAATGCCCTACCTGGAATCTATTATTCTTTTTTTTTAAAACATTTGTTTATTTCCAAGCACAAAGTACAATTTAACAAATACAGATTTGTCGCATAGGTAGATTTCTTGTTTAACAGAAAGGAAAAAGAATAGTTATCAATCAAGATACAATATATCAACCAGAATTTAGCAATGATTACTTAAGTTATTCTTAATTCAAAGAATCCACACAATCATATATTAAGGAGATTACTACCGTATGCTTCCCTGAGTCATACTCTTTGTTATTGTACAGTTGTGCCATTTTCCTATTTACCTAAAATAACATAGCAAAAACAAAAACACAAATAAAAGAAAAGAAAGAGAAACGAAAAAAAAAAAAAAAAGGGGGGAGGAAAGAAGAAAGGAGCAAGAGAAAGGGTCAATTGCCTCCCATTTCACATGCCCATCTTACCAGCATGGAAATATGACATTAATACCAGGAATGAGGAAATATATTATTCAAGGTCAAAGTTCCAAAAAAATCTGATTTATGAAAGCATTTGGTTAATGCATATTTCAAATTATTAGATTGCTCTAAGATTAAAGTAAGCCATTTATCAAAGAAGCTTTTTATCTGTTTCTCTAGAAGCGAATTGATATTTAATTGTTCAAACATTATTTGTGAGAACACGGCTTGTTTAAATAAACCAAACGGAGGGGCAATCTTCTTCCAATATCTAAGAATTAAATTACGTCCTAACAAGATCAGTGTATCAATGGATTTATGAGATGTAGTATTAGTCTCATTAGTTAGAAAAAAAAAACCTGGTACATATCTAATGATACATTTTCATGTAAGACTTTAGAAGCCCAATAGGACACTTTAAACCAAAACTGCCTAATTTTAGGGCAAGACCAGAAACAGTGGAGGAGATCAGCCTTTATTTTTTTACACTTAAAACAATTAGCCGATTTATTACCTGCCCATTTAGCTAATATTCTCGGTGTAATATATGAATTGTTAATTAATTCGATATGAGATTCTTTCCAAGAGGTAGGGATTCTGGCCTCTCTTACCCGCTTAATACTAAGATTGATTTTCTCTGCTGTTATTTCTTGAAAATAAAATCTCCAGGAACCAGCTAAAGTTTCTAGCCCCAATTGACCTTGTTTCGACATTAAAATGTTATATATTAACAAGATAGTATGAATGCCATTTTTATGTAGAATAATGTAATCTTCGAGCTTACCAAATTTTCTGAAGTCTTGTCTGATATTTGGTAATTCGTTTATAAAATGTCTAAGTTGCAAATATGCATAAAAGTTTTGATTTGATAAATTATATTCTTGCAGAATAGATTCAAATGTTCTAACTATGCATTCATTGTCAAGGACTTGAGAAATATAAATTAGACCATTTTCCTCCCACCTTGTAAAAATTCCTGATGTCAGACCTGGCGGGAAGAGATTGTTACCTCTAATAGGAAGATATGATGATATACGGTAATTTATGTCTAGCACAGTACATAATTTTTGCCAAGCTAAGACTACGTTACTGATGACCGATAGCTTTTTAATATATTTTGGTAATTGTGTCATTGGGCAATGGATAATAGCTTTGAGAGAGAGGGGCAACCATCTGTTTTTCCATCAAAGAATTTGTAAAATAGTTAGTATCTGTAATCCAGTCACAAGCAAAACGTGCAAGGATAGCTATATTGTACCATTTAATATCAGGGAGGGCAAATCCTCCATATTCTGATAACTGGAATAGTTTAGTTCTAGATAAGTAATGCCTTTTCCTATTCCAAACAAAGGATGAACAATTCTTATTATAGAGCCTTAGATCTTTATTAGAAATAAAGACAGGAAGATTTTGGAGTAGGTAAACTAATTGTGGAAAGAGAATAGACTTGATTAACATGACTCTGGCCGAGAGAGAGATAGGGAACAGGGCCCATCTATTTAATTTCTCAGAGGCATTTACAAAGAAAGCCGAGAAATTGTTAGCGTACCAGAAATTGGGATTTCTGTGTAAATTTATTCCTAGATATTTAATACTTTCTGCCACCTGCAAAGGATGTTCCCTACAGCTATCTTTATTCTGATGTATCCACAAAATTTCAGACTTGCTTAAATTTAATTTATATCCCGAAAAAGAACTAAATTGTTTGAACGTATTTAAGACAAGAGGGATGCTAATTTTAGTATCTTGTAAAAATAGTAGCAGATCATCAGCGTAGAGTGATAAGACCATTCATTGGTCTCCAATTTCTATGCCTGATATAGTATCTCTCAGTAAGATTGCAAGGGGCTCTATTGCAATATTAAATAAGAGGGGAGACAGGGGGCAGCCCTGTCTTGTTCCTTTAAAAATATGAAACCTAGGAGTTGGGGCACCATTAACTAAGACATACGAAGTAGGTGAGTTGTAAATGGACCTTATTAGTGAGAGAAAGTTCCCTTTAAATCCAAATCTATCAAGGGCAGTATATAAGTGATCCCATGTAACTGAGTCAAAAGCCTTCTCGGCGTCGGCGGTTAACAATGCATAGTCTTGTTTTGAACCTTGATCATTATCCTGCAACTTATACCAGAAATATTCCAATACAGAAGTAACACGACGCATATTTCTGATAGAGGATCTCCCAGGCATAAAGCCAGATTGATCCTCATGTATAATTTGTCCTATACCAGATTTAAGTCTTTTAGCCATTATAGAAGTAAGTAATTTATAGTCTACATTTAAAAGTGATATAGGCCTATAAGAAGATGGGTCAAGAGGATCTTTACCTTTCTTTAATATTAGAGTAACCGCCGACGCCGAGAAGTATTCTGACATGGGCTTCCCAGCTATGAAATATTCATTGAATAATTTGACCAGAATAGGAAGTATATCACATCGAATAGTTTTATAAAATTCTGATGTGAGCTGATCAGGGCCAGGAGCCTTGTTCAACTTGGCATAGTCTATTGCCTCACCTACTTCTTCCACAGTTATGGGACTATTTAGGATTTCTAAAAAATCTAGAGAGATTTTAGGAGTTTCAACTATATTCCAAAAACCATCTTTATTTTCAAAATTAATCTCATTTGCCGCATATATATTCTGAAAATATTTATGAAAAATCTCTTTAATCTCTGATGAATCTGAACATCTAACTTGGCCAACCCTAATGGCTTCAATTATATTATTCTTCTTCCTGGCCTTGTTTAATCTAGCCAAAAATTTGGCTGATCTGCCAAATTGTCCGCTGTACTTGGCATTAATTTTAATATCTTCCCTTAAAGTTTTCTCCTTAGAAAAAAGATCATATTCTTGTTTAGCCTTCTGATACTTATCCCACTGGGATTTAGAGGTATTATTAATATAGCTTTTATAAGAGTTGCTAAGTTGATTAGCTAGCTGTATTTCGCGAGCGTGAAATTGCTTTTTCCTTTTTACCATATAGGCTTTAATTTCACCTTTAAGGTAAGCCTTAGCAGATTCCCAGTAGATCTCTATTTTGTCTAGATACTCTCTATTAAAAAATTGGTACTCTCGCCATTTCTGGTCTAGCCAGTCAGCGAACTTTTTGTCCTGAGATAGATAGTTAGGGAAAAAAAAATTATTTACAAAGTTAGTAGTAGTAATGTTTTTAGTCGCTATATTCAAAGAAATAACAGCGTGATCTGAGATCACTATATCAGCAATATGGGTATCAATATCCATCGCTAGCATGACACTAGGAATTAGAAAGAAGTCTATTCTAGATAGCGCTCTATGAGACTTAGACTCACAAGAGAATAATTGAGAGTCCGGATGTTTAATACGCCATATATCATGGACCTTTAAATTATTACAGATCTGACGGAATATTTTAGCCTTGACATTAGAGAATTTAGAATTAGACATGTGCGGTTCGTTTCGGATTAATTCGGAAATTCGGTAAATTCGGTAAATTCGGAGATTCGGATCGATTCGGATTTCCGAATTAAAATACTTCCGAATCTACCGAATGAATCCGAAATAGCTGCCGTATCTCCGAATAAATCCGAATTAGCTCGTTAAGATTCGGCATTTCCCCATAGGAAACAATGGGAGTTTCGGCTGAAAAAAAACTAACACCGCAGCCCCATTGTTTCCTATGGGGAAACACTAAGTCTGCACCTAACACCCTAACATGTACCCCGAGTCTCTAAACACCCCTAATCTAACACTTATTAACCCCTAATCTGCTGCCTCCGCTATCGCTGACACCTGCATTATTTTATTAACCCCTAATCTGCCGACCCGATATCGCCGCCGCCTACATTATAGCTATTAACCCCTAATCTGCTGTCCCTAACACCGCCGACCCCTACATTATAGTTATTAACCCCTAATCTGCCTCCCCCAACGTCGCCGCAATCTAACTACAAGTATTAACCCCTAATCTGCCGACCGAATATCGCCGCCGCCTACATTATAACTATTAACCCCTAACCTGCTGTCCCTAACACCGCCGACCCCTACATTATAGTTATTAACCCCTAATCTGCCTCCCCCAACGTCGCCGCAATCTAACTACAAGTATTAACCCCTAATCTGCCGACCGCAAATCGCCGCCACTATAATAAATGTATTAACCCCTAAACCGCCGCACTCCCGCCTCGCAAACACTATAATACATTTTATTAACCCCTAATCTGCCCTCCCTAACATCGCCGCCACCTACCTACAATTATTAACCCCTAATCTCCCGCCCCCATCGTCGCCGCTACTATAATAAGGTTATTAACCCCTAAACCTAAATCTAACCCTAACACTAACACCCACTAACTTAAATATAATTTAAATAAAACGAAATAAGTTTACTATAGTTAAATAAATGAATCCTATTTAAAACTAAAGACTTACCTGTAAAATAAACCCTAATATAGCTGCAATATAACTAATAGTTACATTGTAGCTATTTTAGCATTTATATTTATTTTACAGGCAACTTTGTATTTATTTTAACCAGTTACAATAGTTATTAAATAGTTATTAACTATTTAATAACTACCTAGCTAAAATAAATACAAATTTACCTGTAAAATAAATCCTAACCTAAGTTACACTAACACCTAACACTACACTATCATTAAATTAACTAAATAAATGAATCATATTTAAAACAAAATACTTACCTGTAAAATAAACCCTAATATAGCTGCAATATAACTAATAGTTACATTGTAGCTATTTTAGCATTTATATTTATTTTACAGACAACTTTGTATTTATTTTAACTAGGTACAATAGCTATTAAATAGTTATTGACTAATTAATAGCTACCTAGTTAAAATAATTACAAAATTACCTGTAAAATAAATCCTAACCTAAGTTACAATTAAACCTAAGTTACAATTAGATAAATTAACTACAATTATCTACAATTAAATAAACTAAAGTACAAAACCCCCCCACTAAATTACAAAAAAAAACAAACACTAAATTACAAAAAATAAAAAAATATTACAAGAATTTTAAACTAATTACACCTAATCTAAGCCCCCTAATAAAATAACAAAGCCCCCCAAAATAAAAAAAAATGCCCTACCCTATACTAAATTACAAAAGTTAACAGCTCTATTACCTTACCAGCCCTGAACAGGGCCCTTTGCGGGGCATGCCCCAAAGAAAACAGCTCTTTTGCCTGTAAAAAAAAAACACAATCCCCCCCCCCACATTACAACCCACCACCCACATACCCCTACTCTAACCCAAACCCCCCTTAAATAAACCTAACACTACCCCCCTGAAGATCTCCCTACCTTGAGTCGTGTTCACCCAGCCGGGCCGAAGTCTTCATCCGATGGGGCAGAAGAGTACATCCAGACCGGCAGAAGTCTTCATCCAAGCGGGGCAAGAAGAGGTCTTCCATCCATCATACAAGTACCAAAATACAAACAAACACTAAATTACCAAAAATAATAAAATATTACAATAATTTTTAACTAATTACACCTAATCTAAGCCCCCTACTAGCTATTAATATAGCTTCAATATAACTAATAGTTACATTGTAGCTATTTTAGGATTTATATGTATTTTACAGGCAACTTTGTATTTATTTTAACTAGGTACAATAGTTATTAAATAGTTAATAACTATTTAATAACTACCTAGCTAAAATAAATACAAATTTACCTGTAAAATAAATCATAACCTAAGTTACAATTACACCTAACACTACACTATCATTAAATTAACTAAATAAATGAATCCTATATAAAACTAAAGACTTACCTGTAAAATAAACCCTAATATAGCTGCAATATAACTAATAGTTACATTGTAGCTATTTTAGCATTTATATTTATTGTACAGGCAACTTTGTATTCATTTTAACTAGGTTCAATAGCTATTAAATAGATATTGACTATTTAATAGCTACCTAGTTAAAATAATTACAAAATTACCTGTAAAATAAATCCTAACCTAAGTTACAATTAAACCTAACACTACACTATCATTAAATAAATTAACTACAAGTACCTACAATTAAATGCAATTAAAAAAACTAAACTAAAGTACAACCCCCCCCCACTAAATTACAAAAAATAAAAAAATATTACAAGAATTTTAAACTAATTACACCTAATCTAAGCCCCCTAATAAAATAACAAAGCCCCCCAAAATAAAAAAAATGCCCTAACCTATACTAAATTACAAAAGTTAACAGCTCTATTACCTTACCAGCCCTGAACAGGGCCCTTTGCGGGGCATGCCCCAAAGAAAACAGCTCTTTTGCCTGTAAAAAAAAACCACAATCCCTCCCCCCACATTACAACCCACCACCCACATACCCCTACTCTAACCCAAACCCCCCTTAAATAAACCTAACACTACCCCCCTGAAGATCTCCCTACCTTGAGTCGTGTTCACCCAGCCGGGCCGAAGTCTTCATCCGATGGGGCAGAAGAGGACATCCAGACCGGCAGAAGTCTTCATCCAAGCGGGGCAAGAAGAGGTCTTCCATCCATCAGAAAAGTACAAAAAAACAAACAAACACTAAATTAGCAAAAATAATAAAATATTACAATAATTTTAAACTAATTACACCTAATCTAAGCCCCATACTAGCTATTAATATAGCTACAATATAACTAATAGTTACATTGTAGCTATTTTAGGATTTATATTTATTTTACAGGCAACTTTGTATTTATTTTAACTAGGTACAATAGCTATTAAATAGTTAATAACTACCTAGCTAAAATAAATACAAATTTACCTGTAAAATAAACCCTAACCTAAGTTACAATTACACCTAACACTACACTGTCATTAAATTAACTAAATAAATTAATCCTATATAAAACTAAATACTTACCTGTAAAATAAACCCTAATATAGCTACAATATAACTAATAGTTACATTGTAGCTATTTTAGCATTTATATTTATTTTACAGGCAACTTTGTATTTATTTTAACTAGGTACAATAGCTATTAAATAGTTATTGACTAATTAATAGCTACCTAGTTAAAATAATTACAAAATTACCTGTAAAATAAATCCTAACCTAAGTTACTATTAAACCTAACACTACACTATCATTAAATAAATTAACTACAAGTACCTACAATTAAATACAATGAAATAAACTAAACTAAAGTACAAAAAAAACAAACACTAAATTACAAAAAATAAAAAAAATTACAAGAATTTTAAACTAATTACACCTAATCTAAGCCCCCTAATAAAATAACAAAGCCCCCCAAAATAAAAAAATGCCCTACCCTATACTAAATTACAAAAGTAATCAGCTCTATTACCTTACCAGCCCTTAAAAGGGCCTTTTGCGGGGGCATGCCCCAAAGAAAACAGCTCTTTTGCCTGTAAAAAAAACACAATCCCCCCCCCCCCACATTACAACCCACCACCCACATACCCCTACTCTAACCCAAACCCCCCTTAAATAAACCTAACACTACCCCCCTGAAGATCTCTCTACCGTGTCTTCACCCAGCCGGGCCGAAGTCTTCATCCGATGGGGCAGAAGAGGACATCCAGACCGGCAGAAGTCTTCATCCAAGCGGGGCAAGAAGAGGTCTTCCATCCTTCAGAAGTCTTGATCCAGGCGGCATCTTCTCTGTTCATCCATCCGGAGCGGAGCAGCAGCATCCTGAAGACATCCCACGCAGAGCATCCTCTTCTTTCTTGATCCGACGACTAGGTGACTGTACCTTTAAGTGACGTCATCCAAGATGGCGTCCCTTGAATTCCGATTGGCTGATAGGATTCTATCAGCCAATCGGAATTAAGGTAGGAAAAATCTGATTGGCTGATTTAATCAGCCAATCAGATTCAAGTTCAATCCGATTGGCTGATGGAATCAGCCAATCAGATTGACCTCGCATTCTATTGGCTGTTCCGATCAGCCAATAGAATGCGAGCTCAATCTGTTCAGGGCTGGTAAGGTAATAGAGCTGTTAACTTTTGTAATTTTGTATAGGGTAGGGCATTTTTTTTATTTTGGGGGGCTTTGTTATTTTATTAGGGGGCTTAGATTAGGTGTAATTAGTTTAAAATTCTTGTAATATTTTTTTATTTTTTGTAATTTAGTGGGGGGGGGGGTTGTACTTTAGTTTAGTTTTTTAATTGTATTTAATTGTAGGTACTTGTAGTTAATTTATTTAATGATAGTGTAGTGTTAGGTTTAATTGTAACTTAGGTTAGGATTTATTTTACAGGTAATTTTGTAATTATTTTAACTAGGTAGCTATTAAACAGTAAATATCTATTTAATAGCTATTGTACCTAGTTAAAATAAATACAAAGTTGCCTGTACAATAAATATAAATGCTAAAATAGCTACAATGTAACTATTAGTTATATTGCAGCTATATTAGGGTTTATTTTACAGGTAAGTCTTTAGTTTTATATAGGATTCATTTATTTAGTTAATTTAATGATAGTGTAGTGTTAGGTGTAATTGTAACTTAGGTTATGATTTATTTTACAGGTAAATTTGTATTTATTTTAGCTAGGTAGTTATTAAATAGTTATTAACTATTTAATAGCTATTGTACCTAGTTAAAATAAATACAAAGTTGCCTGTAAAATAAATATAAATCCTAAAATAGCTACAATGTAACTATTAGTTATACTGAAGCTATATTAATAGCTAGTAGGGGGCTTAAATTAGGTGTAATTAGTTTAAAATTATTGTAATATTTTATTATTTTTTGTAATTTAGTGTTTGTTTGTATTTTGGTACTTGTATGATGGATGGAAGACCTCTTCTTGCCCAGCTTGGATGAAGACTTCTGCCGGTCTGGATGTCCTCTTCTGCCCCATCGGATGAAGACTTCGGCCCGGCTGGGTGAACACGACTCAAGGTAGGGAGATCTTCAGGGGGGTAGTGTTAGGTTTATTTAAGGGGGGTTTGGGTTAGAGTAGGGGTATGTGGGTGGTGGGTTGTAATGTGGGGGGGGATTGTGTTTTTTTTTTTACAGGCAAAAGAGCTGTTTTCTTTGGGGCATGCCCCGCAAAGGGCCCTGTTCAGGGCTGGTAAGGTAATAGAGCTGTTAACTTTTGTAATTTAGTATAGGGTAGGGCATTTTTTTTATTTTGGGGGGCTTTGTTATTTTATTAGGGGGCTTAGATTAGGTGTAATTAGTTTAAAATTCTTGTAATATTTTTTTATTTTTTGTAATTTAGTGTTTGTTTTTTTTTGTAATTTAGTGGGGGGGTTTTGTACTTTAGTTTTTTTAATTGTAGATAATTGTAGTTAATTTATTTAATGACAGTGTAGTGTTAGGTTTAATTGTAACTTAGGTTAGGATTTATTTTACAGGTAATTTTGTAATTATTTTAACTAGGTAGCTATTAATTAGTCAATAACTATTTAATAGCTTTTGTACCTAGTTAAAATAAATACAAAGTTGCCTGTAAAATAAATATAAATGCTAAAATAGCTACAATGTAACTATTAGTTATATTGCAGCTATATTAGGGTTTATTTTACAGGTAAGTATTTTGTTTTAAATATGATTCATTTATTTAGTTAATTTAATGATAGTGTAGTGTTAGGTGTTAGTGTAACTTAGGTTAGGATTTATTTTACAGGTAAATTTGTATTTATTTTAGCTAGGTAGTTATTAAATAGTTAATAACTATTTAATAACTATTGTACCTAGTTAAAATAAATACAAAGTTGCCTGTAAAATAAAAATAAATGCTAAAATAGCTACAATGTAACTATTAGTTATATTGCAGCTATCTTAGGGTTTATTTTACAGGTAAGTCTTTAGTTTTAAATAGGATTCATTTATTTAACTATAGTAAACTTATTTCGTTTTATTTAAATTATATTTAAGTTAGGGGGTGTTAGTGTTAGGGTTAGATTTAGGTTTAGGGGTTAATAACCTTATTATAGTAGCGGCGACGTTGGGGGCGGGAGATTAGGGGTTAATAATTGTAGGTAGGTGGCGGCGATGTTAGGGAGGGCAGATTAGGGGTTAATAAAATGTATTATAGTGTTTGCGAGGCGGGAGTGCGGCGGTTTAGGGGTTAATACATTTATTATAGTGGCGGCGATTTGCGGTCGGCAGATTAGGGGTTAATACTTGTAGTTAGATTGCGGCGACGTTGGGGGGAGGCAGATTAGGGGTTAATAACTATAATGTAGGGGTCGGCGGTGTTAGGGACAGCAGGTTAGGGGTTAATAGCTATAATGTAGGCGGCGGCGATATTCGGTCGGCAGATTAGGGGTTAATACTTGTAGTTAGATTGCGGCAACGTTGGGGGAGGCAGATTAGGGGTTAATAACTATAATGTAGGGGTCGGCGGTGTTAGGGACAGCAGATTAGGGGTTAATAGCTATTATGTAGGCGGCGGCGATATCGGGTCGGCAGATTAGGGGTTAATACTTGTAGTTAGATTGCGGCGACGTTGGGGGAGGCAGATTAGGGGTTAATAACTATAATGTAGGGGTCGGCGGTGTTAGGGACAGCAGATTAGGGGTTAATAGCTATAATGTAGGCGGCGGCGATATCCGATCGGCAGATTAGGGGTTAAATAATGTTATTATAGGGTTTGCGATGTGGGGGGGCCTCGGTTTAGTGGTTCATAGGTAGTTTATGGGTGTTAGTGACTTAGTGTACTAAATGGGTGTTAGTGTACTAAAAACATACCGAATTTCGGAACGGAATAGAACCGAATTCAGCCGAATCCGAATAAATCCGAAACGAATTTATTCGGATCCGAATAAATCCGAAACGAATTTATTCAAATTTTGCCGAATCGATCCGAACCGAAAACGAACCGAATTTTTTAGCGGTGCACATGTCTATTTAGAATTATTTGGAGAACGTCTGTCTAGAGACGAGGTTGGAATAAGATTAAAATCTCCTACAAGAATCAGATTTTGTCCAATATACTGAGATAGAAACATAATAAGTTGATTCCAAAATAATATGTCTACCTGATTTGGTGCGTATATATTGCAAAAAATATATTTAATATTCCCTATCTCAATCTCGACCAGCAGCCATCTGCCCTCTTTATCGGAGATGTGTTTCAAAATTTTGTAAGATAGATCTTTATTAAACAGTATGGCTACCCCTCTCTTCTTCCTATTACATGAGGAAGCAATCACATGGCCCACCCACTTTGATTTAAGTTTGCTTACTTCTATAGCCGTAAGATGTGTTTCTTGTAAAAAGGCAAGATCCGGTTTATGTTTACCTAAATGTTTAATGACCAGCTTCCTTTTGATAGGGGAATTTATTCCACCTATATTCCACGAGACACATTTAAACATTTCTCCTGCTCTTCATGCTTTTATATTGGATATGAAAAGGGAGACAAGGATGGGAAACAGAGGAACAAAGTAAAAGAAGAAGAAGAGAGAGAAAAAAAAAAATCAACAAAAACAAAACAACTAAAAACAGAATTTTGTGTAACAGATAGCAACATCTCAAGGGATCCAAAAATATGTTTACAGCTTTTAATTCGATCCCTTGTCTATAAGCTAATTTTTGATTCAATACAGAATTGTCTGGCTTCTTGTTCGGTTAACAAGGTATGTGTAGTGTCCTGATCTTCTATTATTATTTTGGCTGGATAAATTAGCCTAGCTTTGTGTCCTGCATTAATTAACTTGGTGCAGAAGGGTGCCATAATTTTCCTTCTTTGAGAAGTTTCACTGGAGTAATCCTGGAAAATCAGGATTTTGGCTTCCCCTATCTGCACCAAGCCAGTTTTACGGTAGGATCTTAAGAGAATCATTTTATCTTGATAATTTTGAAATTTAATCATAACTGGTCTACACTTAATGGTTCCATTCAGCAATTTCCTCTGAGGGCCTACTCTGTGTGCTCTTTCAATCAACAGGGGAGTATTCTGTTGTTGCACCCCTAGTATTTGCGGGAGAGATGTGGAAGCAAAGTGTAAAAGGTCAGTAAATTCACTGGACTCTGGCAAACCAACAATTTTTAGATTATTGCGACGAGAGCGGTCCTCAAGATCTGTTATACGATCCCGTAAATTTTTGATATATTTATTATGATCTGAAAGTTGAGTTGCTTGACTATTTATAGCATCCTCTGTTTCAGAGACTCTATTTTCAACCTCATTGAGCCTATCTAAGAATTGCCTTACCTCTGCTGTCAAGTTAGCCATCTGAGACTGAAGCAACTCAAATTGGGGTAAAAAAAATTCTGACAACTGGTTTACCATCTGCTGTATATCAGTTTTAGCAGGTAAGGACTCTTTAACTACTTCAGGTTGGATATCTGAGACACGTATTTTCTTGTCTTTATTTTTAACTGGCATATTAGGCGAGTTCATTTTAGAAGCTGTAATATATTTGTCCATATATACCATGCGCTTCTTCCCTTGGTGAATACTCTATTCTGTGAGGATAGTGTGTAAAGTGCAAGGAAAGAAAGGGAGAAAAAAAAAAAAAAAGGGGGAAAGTCGGGGCAATTAGCGCCTATCTGTGCGTGTAGTGCCTGTGTATACAAATAAATAAGTGAAAATGTCTACGTGCTAAAATAAAAAATACAAAAGGAATGAGTTAATAAGTGCATATACTGTGATATGGTGAAAAGGGGAAAAAGCGGGGATATGTTCTAAAACAAAAAAACAAGTTTTATAGTATATTACACAAAAGCCAATATGTTAAATGTCTTTCTATTTAGTTTGTCAATACCTGCAAAACCTTATATCTATCATTCTTAAAGTAGCAAACCTAGCATAATAGATAGAATACTTGTATAGTCATAATATAAGAGTATATATAAATATAGATAAAGATAAATATAGATATATCTGATAGAATACTAGTAGCAAATTCACAGTAGAGATGATTTTCCACAACAAAGACTACAGTGAGAGGTCTTAGGCCCTAATAAGCAAGATTTAAATAGCTAGACCAGAGATCTTTACATAAAGTTAGGCCCACCTCTTTTAATTTTTTAACTCTTGAACCGTTTGCCTTGTTGCTATGTTAGCCTCTTAATTTCAAATAACATATTTAAATCTTTTACAAGCCTAAATGCAGAAAACAAGCAGACTTTTGGAACTGTCCACATTAATATTTAGCATTCAACGTATTAAAGTGTCCAGGTGTTATCACAATTACTTGGACCCACGCTAGTACCGTGCAACCACAGACCAGCGATGGCAAAGTTCTCTTTACTTTAGAGGAAACAAGACAGAGCACATATTCATAGCAAAGAACCCTTCTGGGGAGCCTTTAAAAAAAAAGCAACAGCCAAATAATACTCAGTGAATATGCCTTCAACAACTTATTGCAGGAACTTTAAATCAAATTAGTACTGTGCAGCAACAGTCCAGTGACAGCGAGAAAACGCACAGTTCTTTTAATTCAGGAAAGAAAGATGATGCATATAGTCATATGAGAAGCCCTTATAAAAGGACATATATACTTGCACTTTCCAGATTGTGAAGAAGCCGGTCAGCAGGTTTTTTAGCCAAATCCAATGTGGAATGCCGACTACAATAGATCCAGTAGCGGTTTCTAGAAAGAGCTGGCTCCGCTGTCGCCAACGTTGTAGTAGTAGTTGATTTCCAGAATAGCGTATTAGCAACTTTAGCGGCTTTATCCAGAGAGCACAGTGCTCCGAACTGTGAATATCAAGCCTTGCTCCTTTTCTTCCTTCAGATAGATTGAGTCACCTGCTGCACACTGCTGATTAAGAAAGTTCGGGCCCTAGGAAGCAAATCCGCTCCACAACGGGACCGCTCTGCGCAGTGAAATTAGAGGCTTCAGATGTACTTGCTCTACTCCGGAGGAAAATTAGGGTGAGCAGGGTATTTAAGAATATGCAGAATATTATTTTCGGACATTAAAATGTAACAGGCTTTACGTCCAGCACTACCAGGGTGCAAATACTTAGTGAGTGAGGAACCGTGTCCCTCTATTACGGCCAGCAGAAGAGAAGGTCTCAGTAGCATGAACTTCCCTTGCGGTGAAGCCACCTGTGGCTCTTGCGACGGAGCCTATAGCTCTAACGGGTTTCCTGCCGGGGCTCAGATGTAACTTCCCGACTCCCTAGGATGCATACAGCGCATCAGCAATGGGAGATGAAGCCAAGGGGGAAGAAAAAAAGCTGTTTCACAAGCTGTCGATGCTGCACGCCAAAGCTCAGCGTGCTCTGCTCTAGATCAGCTCCTCCCACCGGAAACCCTGGAATCTATTATTCTAAAGGATGCCATATGTCCTCTTTCATGCTGTTGTTTCGGTTGAGGGTCCTGGACCCTCTTTTAAAAAGGCCTAAGGATAAAGAAGTGTACTGGGTGTCTAATCAATGTTTTTTTCTATTTCCATGTTCATAAAAATTATCTCAGGGATTCTAAAATCTATGCCTTACCTCTAATCAATTGTTCAAAAGGATGCCATATGTCCTCTTTCCTTCTGGTGTTTTGGTTGAGGGTCCTGGACCCTCTTATAAAAAATTAAAAAGGCAAAAGTATAAAGAAGTGTACTGGGTGTCCAATCAATGTTTTTTTTATTTCCCAGTTGCAACAAATTATCTCTGGGTTTCTAAAATCAATGCCTTACCTGTCATCTATTGTTCAAAAGGATGCCATATGTCCTCTTTCCTGCTGTTGTTTCTGTTGAAGGTCCGGGACCCTCTTATAAAAAGGCCTAAGGATAAAGAAGTGTACTGGGTATCCAATGAATGTTTTTTTCTATTTCCCATTTGCCAAAAATTATCTCTGGGTTTCTAAAATCAATGATGTACCTGTACTCTATTGTTCAAAAGGATGCCATATGTCCTCTTTCCTGCTGTTGTTTTTGTTGAGGGTCCGGGACACTCTTCTAAAAAGGCCGAAGGAGAACGACCTGTACTGTACTGGGTGTCCAATCATGTTTTTGTTTTCAATTTCACGGTTCATAATAAATATCTCTGTGTAACTAAAATCAATGCCATACCTGTACTCTATTGTTCAAAAGGATGGCATATGTGGTGTTTCATTCTATTGTGGCTGTTGAGGGTCGTGGCCGTGAGACAGTGTATAAAATGGCTGAAGGAGAATGACCTGTACTGCCTTGCTGCTCCTTTTAGGCAGGCCAGCTCTTTGCATACATGCCCACAGACTCTGTAACGCATGCCTCTTTTAGGGAGAGGTGCAGCCATAATGCAGGGTCAGAACCTCTGCCTGCAACTGTTATACTTGATTTTGCAAAAGGAAGTAACCTTACCATGGTTCCCTGCACGCACGTATTGTTGTTATATTTTGGTGAGGGTAATCATGATGGCCATGTAGACCACCCCTGAGAGGCATGGAAGTAAGGGATGAGATGAAAGTGCTAAGAATAGTACAACTTGAAACAACAGAGTTAGCCATGGGTGTTAGTGCAAGACCGCTTGGCTTTTTATTGGCTTTGGGTGCGGCTAATCATGGAGGCCATATAGAGCTGCCACCATTCGGTGTTGTATCAGGTATTAAACTAATAAGAACAGTACTACCAAAATACAGCCAATGAAGGGCCTTATGAAGACTGAGCCAAGGTTGAATTGTAGTATTTGGTTAGGGTAATCATGATGGCCATGTAGACCACCACCGAGAGTCCTGGAAGTAACAGGAATGAGATCAAAGTGCTAAGAATAGTACTAATTGAAACAACCGAGTTAGCCATGGGTGTTAATCCAAGACCGCTTGGCTTTTGTTTTTGGTTTGGGTGCGGCTAATCATGCAGGCCATATAGAGCTGCCACCATTCGGTGTTGTATCAGGTATTAAAATAATAAGAACAGAACTACCAAAATACAGCCAATGAAGGGCCTTATGAAGACTGAGCCAAGGTTGGATTGTAGTATTTGGTTAGGCTAATCATGATGGCCATGTAGACCACCTCCACCACCGAGAGTCCTGGAAGTAACAGGGATGAGATAAAAGTGCTAAGAATAGTACTACTTGAAACAACCGAGTTAGCCATGGGTGTTAATCCAAGACCGCTTGGCTTTTTTTTTGGTTTGGGTGCGGCTAATCATGCAGGCCATATAGAGCTGCCACCATTCCGTGTTGTATCAGGTATTAAACTAATAAGAACAGTACTACCAAAATACAGACAATGAAGGGCCTTATGAAGACTGAGCCAAGGTTGAATTGTAGTATTTGGTTAGGGTAATCATGATGGCCATGTAGACCACCACCAAGAGTCCTGGAAGTAACAGGGATGAGATGAAAGTGCTAAGAATAGTACTACTTGAAACAACCGAGTTAGCCATGGGTGTTAATCTAAGACCGCTTGGCTTTTTTTTTGGTTTGGGTGCGGCTAATCATGCAGGCCATATAGACCTGCCACCATTCGGTGTTGTAACAGGTATTAAACTAATAAGAACAGAACTACCAAAATAGAGCCAATGAAGGGCCTTATGAAGACTGAGCCAAGGTTGGATTGTAGTATTTGGTTAGGCTAATCATGATGGCCATGTAGACCACCTCCACCACCACCGAGAGTCCTGGAAGTAACAGGGATAAGATAAAAGTGCTAAGAATAGTACTACTTGAAACAACCGAGTTAGCCATGGGTGTTAATCCAAGAACGCTTGGCTTTTTTTTGGTTTGGGTGTGGCTAATCATGCAGGCCATATTTAGCTGCCACCATTCGGTGTTGTATCAGGTATTAAACTAATAAGAACAGTACTACCAAAATACAGCCAATGAAGGGCCTTATGAAGACTGAGCCAAGGTTGAATTGTAGTATTTGGTTAGGGTAATCATGATGGCCATGTAGACCACCACCGAGAGTCCTGGAAGAAACAGGGATGAGATGAAAGTGCTAAGAATAGTACTACTTGAAACAACCGAGTTAGCCATGGGTGTTAATCTAAGACCGCTTGACTTTTTTTTTGGTTTGGGTGCGGCTAATCATGCAGGCCATATAGACCTGCCACCATTCGGTGTTGTAACAGGTATTAAACTGCTAAGAACAGTATTACTTAACACAACCTAGTTACCATGGGTCCCAGAGCATATGTTTTGTTATTATATTTTGTAAGGGTAATCATGCAGGCCATATAGACCTCCCCCAATAGGGTGAGTAACAGGTATTGAAATGCTAAGAACAGTACTACTTAACACAAAGTTACCATGGGTCCCAGAGCATATGTCTTATTATTATATTTTGTTCAGTTAATCATGCAGGCCATATAGACCTCCCCCGATAGGGTGAGTAACAGGTATTAAAATGCTAAGAAGAGTACTACTTTACACAACCTAGTTACCATGGGTGCCAGACCGCATGTCTTGTTATTCTATTTTGTAAGGGTAATCATGCAGGCCATATAGACCTCCCCCGACAGGGTGAGTAACAGGTATTAAAATGCTAAGAACAGTACTAATTAATACAAGCTAGTTACCATGGGTCCCACACCGCGTGTCTTGTTGTTATACTTTGTCAGGGTATTCATGCAGGCCATATAGACCTCCCCCGATAGGGTGTAACAGGTATTAAAATGCTAAGAACAGTACTACTTAACACAACCTAGTTACCATGGGTCACAGACCCAGAGCAGATGTCTTATTATATTTTGTATGGGTAATCAAGCAGGCCATATAGACCTCCCACAATAGGGTGAGTAACAGGTATTAAAATGCTAAGAAGAGTAATACTTAACACAACCTAGTTACCATGGGTCCCAGACCGCATGTTTTGTTATTATATTTTGTAAGGGTAATCATGCAGGCCATATAGACCTCCCCTAACAGGTATTAAAATGCTAAGGACATTACTACTTAACACAACATAGTTACCATGGGTCCAAGACCCAGAGCAGATGTCTTATTATTATATTTTGTATGGGTAATCATCCAGGCCGTATAGACCTCCCCAAATAGGGGGAGTTACAGAGATTAAAGTGCTAAGAATGGTACTACTTAAAACAAAACCTAGTTAACATGAGTCCAAGACCGCATGTCTTATTATTATATTTTTTCAGGGTAATCAGGCAGGCCATATAGACCTCCCCCGATAGGGGGGGGGGGGTAACAGGGATTAAAGTGCTAAGAAAAGTACTAATTAACACAAGCTAGTTACCATGGGTCCAACACTGTGTGTCTTGTTGTTATACTTTGTCAGGGTAATCATGCAGGCCATATAGACCTCCCTTGATAGGGGGAGTAACAGGGATTACAGTTCTAAGAATAGTACTACTTAAACACAACCTAGTTACCATGGGTCCCAGACCAGATGTTTTCTTATTATACTTTCTCAGGCTAATCATGCAGGCCATATAGAGCTCCAACAAAAGGGGGGGTAAGAGGGATTCAAGTGATAAGAAAAGTTTTACTTAACACAACAAAATTACCATGGGTCCCAGACCGCGTGTCTTGTTGTTATACTTTGTCAGGGTAATCATAACCGCCATATAGACCTCCACCAATAGGGGGAGTTACAGGGCTGAAAGTGCTAAGAATAGTACAACTTAACACAACCTAGTTACCATGGGTCCAAGACCGCATGTTTAATTATTATACTTTATCAGGGTAATTATATATCTAAAAAATCTATCTATTTCTCTTCTATCGATTCTATCTAACTATCAATCTATGTATATCTATCTATCCTATCTATCGATCTATCTTCTGTCCGGACTGTTTTGAGACAGCCACTTGTGTTTCTGACAAATTTGAAGTAGGAGGACAGAACAATCATCTTCTTCCATCTCCCGGTTCCAAAAATGAAGGCCATATAGACCTCGCTTGATAGGGGGAGTAACAGGTTGTAGTAAAATGTTAAGAATAGTACTACTTAACACACCACGGGTCACAGACCGCATGTCTTATTGTTATACTCTGTCAGGGAAATTATATATATTTCAAATCGATTTATTTATATATCAAATCGATCGAACTATCAAACGTATCGATCAAATGTAGATTGCATCTATTGATTGATGTAATTCGTATCTATAAAATGTATATTACATATTTGGTTGATGTCATTCGTATCTATAAAATGTATATTGCATCTTTGATTCGATAACATTCGTATCTATCAAATGTATATTGCATCTATTGATCGATGTTATTCGTATCTATCAAATGAATATTGCATGTATTGATCTATGTACAGTGTATCGATCATATGTATATTGCATCGATTGAGCTATGTAATCTATGTATCTATCTATCTATCTATCTATCTATCTATCTATCAAATCTATCTATCTCGTGGTTGTGCAAGTGGACTGTTTGCGGTTGATTGCGGTGCGTTACACTCTGAGTTTGCTCTGTCACTGTGATGCGGCCGTAACCCTTACACTACCTGATAGATACGACATCATTACTGATGTATTAAAGCAAATTTTTGCAAACAATTTGGGAATGTTAGGTGATTTAGGCCCTTTATGGGTTAAAAGCAGACTCTGCATAATCTATGTAATTTTTCATGGGAGTTTTGCCAGGGATCCCCCTCCTCCATTCCATGGGTTTGATGCCACAGTCCAGGTGTTAGTCCCCTTGAAACAACTTTTCCATCACTATTGTGGCCAGAAAGAGTCCTTGTAGGTTTTAAAGTTCGCCTGCCTATTGAAGTCAATGGCGGTTCGCGGGGTTTGATGAACAGTTCAATCTTAATCTTCTTGGGAAGCTCGAGACCTGTTTAAAAAAAACAAACAGTTTACAAAAATATAAAAACATATCTAAATACTTTTATCAAAAAACACTCATTTAAAAATGATTTAACCAAAATGAAATGGTGAAACAAATAACTTACCTCTTCCTCCATTCTAAGGGTTTGATGAACTGTTCTATCTTAAACTTCTTGGGAAGCTCGAGACCTGTTTAAAAAAAAACAAACGGTTTACAAAAATATAAAAACATATCTAAATACATTTATCAAAAAACACTCATTTAAAAACGATTTAATCAAAATGAGATGGTGAAACAAATAACTTACCTCTACCTCCATTCCATGGGTTTGATGAACAGTTCAATCTTAATCTTCTTGGGAAGCTCGAGACCTGTTTAAAAAAAACAAACGGTTTACAAAAATATAAAAACATATCTAAATACTTTTATAAAAAAACACTCATTTAAAAATGATTTAACCAAAAAGAGATGGTGAAACAAATAACTTACCTCTTCCTCCATTCCATGGGTTTGATGAACAGTTCAATCTTAATCTTCTTGGGAAGCTCGAGACCTGTTTAAAAAAAACAAACGGTTTACAAAAATATAAAAACATATTTAAATACTTTTATCAAAAAACACTCATTTAAAAAACGATTTAACCAAAATGAGATGGTGAAACAAATAACTTACCTCTTCCTCCATTCCATGGGTTTGATGAACAGTTCAATCTTAATCTTCTTGGGAAGCTCCAAACCTGTTTAAAAAAAACAAACGGTTTACAAAAATATAAAATATATCTAAATACTTTTATCAAAAAACACTCATTTAAAAATGATTTAACCAAAATGAGATGGTGAAACAAATAACTTATCTTTCCCTCCATTCCATGGGTTTGATGAACAGTTCAATCTTAATCTTCTTGGGAAGCTCGAGACCTGTTTAAAAAAAACAAACGGTTTACAAAAATATAAAAACATATCTAAATACTTTTATCAAAAAACACTCATTTAAAAACGATTTAACCAAAATGAGATGGTGAAACAAATAACTTACCTCTTCCTCCATTCCATGGGTTTGATGAACAGTTCAATCTTAATCTTCTTGGGAAGCTCGAGACCTGTTTAAAAAAAACAAACGGTTTACAAAAATATAAAATATATCTAAATACTTTTATAAAAAAACACTCATTTAAAAACGATTTAACCAAAATGAGATGGTGAAACAAATAACTTACCCTTTCCTCCATTCCATGGGTTTGATGAACAGTTCAATCTTAATCTTCTTGGGAAGCTCGAGACCTGTTTAAAAAAAACAAACGGTTTACAAAAATATAAAAACATATCTAAATACTTTTATCAAAAAACACTCATTTAAAAACGATTTAACCAAAATGAGATGGTGAAACAAATAACTTACCTCTTCCTCCATTCCATGGGTTTGATGAACAGTTCAATCTTAATCTTCTTGGGAAGCTCGAGACCTGTTTAAAAAAAACAAACGGTTTACAAAAATATAAAAACATATCTAAATACTTTTATCAAAAAACACTCATTTAAAAACGATTTAACCAAAATGAGATGGTGAAACAAATAACTTACCTCTTCCTCCATTCCATGGGTTTGATGAACAGTTCAATCTTAATCTTCTTGGGAAGCTCGAGACCTGTTTAAAAAAAACAAACGGTTTACAAAAATATAAAAACATATCTAAATACTTTTATCAAAAAACACTCATTTAAAAACGATTTAACCAAAATGAGATGGTGAAACAAATAACTTACCTCTTCCTCCATTCCATGGGTTTGATGAACAGTTCAATCTTAATCTTCTTGGGAAGCTCGAGACCTGTTTAAAAAAAACAAACGGTTTACAAAAATATAAAAACATATCTAAATACTTTTATCAAAAAACACTCATTTAAAAACGATTTAACCAAAATGAGATGGTGAAACAAATAACTTACCTCTTCCTCCATTCCATGGGTTTGATGAACAGTTCAATCTTAATCTTCTTGGGAAGCTCGAGACCTGTTTAAAAAAAACAAACGGTTTACAAAAATATAAAAACATATCTAAATACTTTTATCAAAAAACACTCATTTAAAAACGATTTAACCAAAATGAGATGGTGAAACAAATAACTTACCTCTTCCTCCATTCCATGGGTTTGATGAACAGTTCAATCTTAATCTTCTTGGGAAGCTCGAGACCTGTTTAAAAAAAACAAATGGTTTACAAAAATATAAAAACATATCTAAATACTTTTATCAAAAAACACTCATTTAAAAACGATTTAACCAAAATGAGATGGTGAAACAAATAA
The DNA here is from genome assembly GCF_027579735.1 of Bombina bombina. NCBI lineage: Eukaryota > Metazoa > Chordata > Amphibia > Anura > Bombinatoridae > Bombina > Bombina bombina. Next base: position 91,954 of record NW_026511249.1, on the reverse strand, counting down.
CTTACCTCTTCCTCCATTCCATGGGTTTGATGAACAGTTCAATCTTAATCTTCTTGGGAAGCTCGAGACCTGTTTAAAAAAAACAAACGGTTTACAAAAATATAAAAACATATCTAAATACTTTTATCAAAAAACACTCATTTAAAAAACGATTTAACCAAAATGAGATGGTGAAACAAATAACTTACCTCTTCCTCCATTCCATGGGTTTGATGAACAGTTCAATCTTAATCTTCTTGGGAAGCTCGAGACCTGTTTAAAAAAAAACAAACGGTTTACAAAAATATAAAAACATATCTAAATACTTTTATCAAAAAACACTCATTTAAAAACGATTTAACCAAAATGAGATGGTGAAACAAATAACTTACCTCTTCCTCCATTCCATGGGTTTGATGAACAGTTCAATCTTAATCTTCTTGGGAAGCTCGAGACCTGTTTAAAAAAAAACAAACGGTTTACAAAAATATAAAAACATATCTAAATACTTTTATCAAAAAACACTCATTTAAAAACGATTTAACCAAAATGAGATGGTGAAACAAATAACTTACCTCTTCCTCCATTCCATGGGTTTGATGAACAGTTCAATCTTAATCTTCTTGGGAAGCTCGAGACCTGTTTAAAAAAAACAAACGGTTTACAAAAATATAAAAACATATCTAAATACTTTTATCAAAAAACACTCATTTAAAAACGATTTAACCAAAATGAGATGGTGAAACAAATAACTTACCTCTTCCTCCATTCCATGGGTTTGATGAACAGTTCAATCTTAATCTTCTTGGGAAGCTCGAGACCTGTTTAAAAAAAACAAACGGTTTACAAAAATATAAAAACATATCTAAATACTTTTATCAAAAAACACTCATTTAAAAAACGATTTAACCAAAATGAGATGGTGAAACGAATAACTTACCTATTCCTCCTTTGGAACTGGGTGGATCACCCCCATAACTAGGAGGTCTTGAACACAATCAAAGAATGCCTCTCTCTTAATCTGGTCTGCAGTTAATTGTGAAAGGTGAAATCTTCCTTTTGGGGAAGAAGCTTTGAAGTCCAGAAGATATCCCTGGGACACAATTTCCAACGCCCAGGGATCCTGGACATCTATTGCCCAAGCCTGGGTGAAGAGAGAAAATCTGCCCCCTACTAGATCCGTTACCGGATCGGGGGACGATCTTTCATGCTGTCAGAGGCAGCAGCAGGTTTCTCGGCCTGTTTACCTTTGTTCCAAGCCTGGTTAGGTCTCCAGACCGGCTTGGACTGGGCAAAATTTCCCTCTTGTTTTGTATTAGAGGAAGTTGATGCCGCGCTCGTCTTAAAGTTTCAAAAGGCACGAAAATTAGTTTGTTTGGTCCTTAAGTTGTTAGACCTATCCTGAGGAAGGGCATGACCTTTTCCTCCAGTAATATCAGAAATGATCTCCTTCAGTCCAGGCCCGAATAGGGTATGCCCCTTGAAGGGAATATTGAGAAGCTTACACTTTGAAGTAACGTCAGCTGACCAGGATTTAAGCCATAGCGCCCTACGTGCCTGAATAGCAAAACCTGAGTTCTTAGCCGTTAGTTTAGTTAAATGAACAACGGCGTCAGAATCAAATGAATTGGCTAGCTTTAGCGCTTTAAGCTTGTCAAGTATATCATCCAATGGGGTTTCTACCTGTAAGGCCTCTTCCAGAGACTCAAACCAGAAGGCCACAGCAGCATTGATCGGGGCAATGCATGCAAGAGGCTGGAGAATAAAACCCTGTTGAATAAAAATTTTCTTAAGGTAACCTTCTAACTTTTTATCCATTGGATCTAGGAAAGCACAACTGTCCTCGACGGGGATAGTTGTACGCTTAGCTAGGGTAGAAACTGCTCCCTCCACCTTAGGGACCGTTTGCCATAAGTCCCATGTAGCGGCATCTATTGGAAACATTTTCTTAAAAATAGGAGGGGGAGAGAACGGTACACCTGGTCTATCCCATTCCTTAGTAATAATTTCTGAAAACCTCATAGGTATTGGAAAAACATCAGTATAAACAGGCACTGCATAGTATTTATCCAATCTACACAATTTCTCTGGCACTATAATGGTGTCACAGTCATTCAGAGTAGCTAAAACCTCCCTGAGCAACACGCGGAGGTGTTCAAGCTTAAATTTAAATGTTGACATATCAGAATCAGGTTGAAACATCTTCCCTGAGTCAGAAAAATCACCCACAGAAAGAAGCTCTCCTGCCTCAGCTTCTGCATATTGTGATGGGATATCAGACATAGCTACTAAAGCGTCAGAGTGCTCTGTATTTCTTCTAGCCCCAGAGCTGTCTCGCTTTCCTTGTAACCCTGGTAGTTTGGACAATACCGCTGTAAGGGTATGATCCATAACTGCTGCCATGTCTTGTAAAGTAAACGCCATGGGCGCGCTAGATGTACTTGGCGCCTCTTGAGCGGGTGTCCCTTGAGCGGGAGTCAAAGGTTCTGACACGTGGGGCGAGTTAGTCGGCATAACTTCCCCCTTGTCAGTTTCCTCTGGTGATAAATCTTTTAAAGACAGAATATGATCTTTATAACTTAAAGTAAAATCAGTACATTTGGTACACATTCTAAGAGGGGGTTCCACAATGGCTTCTAAACATAATGAACAAGGAGTTTCCTCTATGTCAGACATGTTTAAACAGACTAGCAATGAGACCAGCAAGCTTGGAAAATACTTTGATAAATGTAAACAAGCAAAAAATAAAAACGGTACTGTGCCTTTAAGAGAAACAAAAAATGTCAGAAATTGAAAAACAGTGATAAAAAGCAGTAAATCTTATGAAATTTTTACAGTGTGTATATTAGACTAACAGAGCATTGCACCCACTTGCAAATGGATGATTAACCCCTTAGTTTCAAAACCGGATCAAAAAAACGATATAAACGTTTTTCAACAGTCACAACAAACTGCCACAGCTCTGCTGTGGCCCTACCTGCCCATACAACGACTTTGGAAGGCACAAAAACCCTTTAGGAGAGGTCTTAAGTGTTCAGGGGACTCCTTCAGGGAAACTGGATGTCTCAAGCTGCAAAATCTATTGCGCATTTAGGCGTGAAAATAGGCCCCTCCCAACCTGTATTCACAGTGAGAGGGCCTAACAAAACTATCCCTAGGCAAAATCTAGCCAGCCATGTGGAAAAAACTGGGCCCCAATAAAGTTTTATCACCAATATGTATAAAAAAATGTTTAAACACTTCCAGCAAACGTTTTATTTTTCAGTAATGTGAGAAAGTAATAAGAATATTACCTTTTACAGCAAGCATGATACTAGTCATTATTAAATCACTGTAATCAGGCTTACCTTAAATAAATCCGGTATTAACAGCATTTTCTAGCATATTCATTTCTCTAGAAAAAATTTTACTGCACATACCTCATAGCAGGAGACCCTGCACGCCATTCCCCCAGGTGAAGTTACCTCTCTCTTCAGTTATGTGTGAGAACAGCAATGGCTGTTAGTTACAACCTGCTAAGATCATCAAAGACCACAGGCAGACTCTTCTACTTTCTACCTGAGGCTAAAATAGTACAACTCCGGTACCATTTGAAAATAACAAACTTTTGATTGAAGATAAACTAAATAAATTCACCACATCTCTCTAGCTACTTCCTTTCTTGTCGAGAGCTGCAAGAGAATGACAGGAGTGGCAGTTAGAGGAGGAGCTATATAGACAGCTCTGGTGTGGGTGATCCTCTTGCAGCTTCCTGTTGGGAAGGAGAATATCCCGCAAGTAATGGATGATCCGTGGACTGGATACACCTTACAAGAGATATATATATACCTGTCTTAAATAAACAGGGCGGGCTGTGGACTCGATACATCACAAGAGAAATAAATTTATCAGGTAAGCATAAATTATGTTTTCTCTTGTAAGATGTATCAAGTCCACGGATTCATCCTTACTTGTGGGATACCAATACCAAAGCTTTAGGACACGGATGAAGGGAGGGACAAGACAGGGACCTTAAACGGAAGGCACCACTGCTTGTAGAACCTTTCTCCCAAAAATAGCCTCCGAAGAAGCAAAAGTATCGAATTTGTAAAATTTGGAAAAAGTATGAAGCGAAGACCAAGTCGCCGCCTTACAAATCTGTTCAACAGAAGCCTCATTTTTAAAAGCACATGTGAAAGCCACAGCTCTAGTAGAATGAGCAGAAATTCTTTCAGGAGGCTGCTGTCCAGCAGTCTCATAGGCCAAACGGATGATGCTTTTTAGCCAAAAGGAAAGAGAGGTAGCCGTAGCCTTTTGGCCTCTCCGCTTACCAGAATAAACAACAAACAATGAAGATGTTTGACGGAAATCTTTGGTTGCTTGTAAGTAGGACTTTAAAGCATGAACCACATCAAGATTGTGCAACAGACGTTCCTTCTTTGATGAAGGATTAGGACCCAATGAAGGAACAACAATCTCTTGATTGATATTCTTATTAGAAACAACTTTAAGAAGAAACCCAGGTTTGGTACGCAAAACCACCTTATCTGCATGGAAAATAAGATAAGGGGAATCACACTATAAAGCAGATAGCTCAAAAACTCTTCGAGCCGAAGAGATAGCAACTAAAAACACAACTTTCCAAGATAGAAGCTTAATATCTATGGAATGCATAGGTTCAAATGGAACGCCTTGAAGAACTCTAAGGACTAAGTTTAGGCTCCAAGGCGGAGCAACATGCCTAAATACAGGCTTAATTCTGACCAAAGCCTGACTAAAAATTTGAACGTCTGGGACATCTACCAGACGTTTGTGAAGTAGAATAGACAAAGCAGATATTTGCCCTTTTAGAGAACTAGCTGATAATCCCTTCTCCAAAACTTCTTGGAGAAAAGACAATATTCTAGGAATCCTAATCTTACTCCACGAGTAACCTTTGGATTCACACCAATAAAGATATTTGCGCCAAATCTTATGATAGATCTTCCTGGTGACAGATTTTCTAGCCTGAATCAGGGTATCAATGACCGACTCAGAGAACCCATGCTTTGATAGAATTAGGCTTTCAATCTCCAAGCAGTCAGATGCAGAGAAACTAGATTTGGATGCGAGAATGGACCTTGGATTAGAAGGTCCCGCCTCATTGGCAGGGTCAATGGTGGAACCGAGGACATGCCCACTAGGTCTGCATACCAAGTCCTGCGTGGCCACGCAGGTGCTATCAGAATCACTGAAGCTCTCTCCTGCTTGATTCTGGCAACAAGACATGGAAGGAGAGGAAACGGTGGAAATACGTAGGCCAGATTGAAGGACCAAGGCACTGCTAGAGCATCTATCAGTACCGTCTTGGGATCCCGGGACCTGGACCCGTAACAAGGAAGTTTGGCATTCTGACGAGATGCCATGTGGATTGCTGAGAGATGGCAAGAGTGATCCTCTGCCCATCGGATTATTTTGGTTACCTCCATCATCGCTAGAGAACTCCTTGTTCCTCCTTGATGATTGATATAAGCTACAGTCGTGATGTTGTCCGACTGGAACCTGATGAATTTGGCTGCAGCAAGCTGAGGCCATGCCTAAAGTGCCTTGAATATCGCTCTCAGTTCTAGAATGTTTATCGGAAGAAGAGATTCCTCCCGGGACCATAAGCCCTGTGCTTTTAGGGAGTTCCAGACTGCACCCCAGCCTAGCAGGCTGGCATCTGTAAATACAATAAGCCACTCTGGCCTGTGGAAGTACATTCCCTGAAACAGTTGGTCCTGAGACAACCACCAGAGAAGAGAATCTCTGGTCTCCTGGTCCAGATGCAGTTGAGGAGATAAATATGCATAATCCCCATTCCACTATTTGAGAATGCATAGTTGCAGTGGTCTGAGGTGTAGGCAGGCAAAAGGAACTATGTCCATTGCCGCTACCATGAGTCCGATTACCTCCATACACTGAGCCACTGGTGGCCGAGGAATGGAATGAATAGTTTGGCAAGTGGTTAAGAGTTTTGATTTTCTGACCTCCGTCAGAAATATTTTCATTTCTACCGAATCTAGAAAGGAAACTCTTGTAAGATGGAAGAGAGAACTCTTTTTTATGTTCACCTTCCACCCGTGAGATCTCAGAAAAGCCAACACAATGTTCGTGTGAGACGTGGCTAGCTGAAAAGTCAACGCCTGAATTAAGATGTCGTCTAGATAAGGCGCCACTGCTATGCCACAAGGTCGTAGAACCACCAGAAGGGACCCTAGCACCTTTGTGAAAATTCTTAGAGCCGTGGCCAACCAGAAGGGAAGAGCCACAAACTGGTAATACCTGTTTAGAAAGGCAAATCTGAGAAATTGATGATGATTTCTGTGAATAGGGATGTGTAGATACGCATCCTTTAAGTCCACGGTAGTCATATATTGACCCTCCTGGATCAGAGGCAGAATAGTCCGAATGGTCTCCATCCTGAATGATGGAACTTTGAGGAACTTGTTTAGATTTTTGAGATCCAAGATTGGTCTGAAATTTCCCTCTTTTTTGGGAACCACAAACAGGTTTGAGTAGAACCCTAGCCCCTGTTCCTCTTTTGAGACTGGGCGGATCACCCCCATGGTAAGAAGATCTTCTACACAGCATAAGAACGCCTCTCTCTTTGTCTGGTTTATAGACAATCAAGAAATATGAAATCTCCTCCTTGGAAGAGAGTCTTTGAATTCCAGAAGATATCCCTGGGACACAATTTCTAAAGCCAAGGGATCGTGAACATCTCTTGCCCAAGCCTGAGTGAAGAGAGAGAGTCTGCCCCCTATTAGATCCGGTCCTGGATCGGGGGCTACCCCTTCATGCTGTCTTAGAGGCAGCTGCAGGCTTCTTGGCCTGTTTACCCTTGTTCCAAGCCTGGTTAGGTCTCCAGACTGACTTGGATTGGGCAAAATTCCCCTCTTGCTTTGCAGCAGAGGAAGCTGAAATGGAACCAATCTTGAAGTTCCGAAAGGAACGAAAATTATTTTGTTTGGTCTTCATCTTATTTGATCTATCCTGAGGAAGGGCATGACCTTTCCCTCCAGTGATGTCTGAAATAATCTCTTTCAGTTCAGGCCCTAATAGGGTCTTTCCTTTGAAAGGGATGTTCAAAAGTTTAGATTTAGATGATACATCAACAGACCAGGACTTAAGCCATAACGCCCTGCGTGCTAAAATGGCAAAACCTGAATTCTTTGCCGCTAATTTAGCCAGTTGAAATGCGGCATCTGTAATAAAAGAATTAGCCAACTTAAGGGCCTTGATTCTCTCCATAATCTCCTCTAATGGAGTCTCCATCTGAAGAGCCTCTTCTAGAGCCTCAAAGCAGAAAACAGCTGCAGTAGTTACAGGAACAATGCATGCAATATTTTGGAGAGAAAAACCCTGATGAACAAATATTTTCTTCAGGAGACCCTCTAATTTTTTTATCCATAGGATCTTTGAAAGCACAACTGTCTTCGATAGGTATAGTTGTACGCTTAGACAGAGTAGAAATAGCTCCCTCCACCTTAGGAACTGTCTGCCACGAGTCCCGCATGGTGTCAGATATGGGAAACATTTTCTTAAAAACAGGAGGGGGAGAGAGAACGGAATACCTGGTCTATCCCACTCCTTAGTAATAATATTCACAATCCTCTTAGGGACTGGAAAAACATCAGTGTAAACAGGAACCTCTAAGTATTTATCCAATATTATCTAGGTCACAATCATCTAGAGTCGCTAATACCTCCCTGAGCAATAAGCTGAGGTGTTCAAGCTTAAATTTAAAGGCCGTCATATCAGAATCTGTCTGAGGAAGCGTCTTTCCTGGATCAGAAATTTCTCCCTCAGATAACAAATCCCTCACCCCTACTTCAGAGCATTGTGAGGGCATATCAGATACGGCTACTAAAGCGTCAGACGGCTCAGCATTTTTCCTAAACCCAGAGCTGTCCCGCTTTCCTTGTAAACCAGGCAGTTTTGATAAAACCTCTGTGAGGGTTGTGATCATAACTGTGGCCATGTCTTGTAAAGTAAAAGAATTTGACGCACTAGAGGTACTTGGCGTCACTTGTGCGGGCGTTACTAGTTGTGACACTTGGGGAGAGCTAGATGGCGAACCCTCATTTACCTCTGATTGAGAACCATCTATTGCTCTATTTTTAAGTGCTAATATATGTTCTTTATAGTTTATAGACATATCAGTACAATTGGGACACATTCTAAGAGGGGGTTCCACAATGGCTTCCAAACATATTGAACAAGGATTTTCCTTGGTGTCAGACATGTTAAACAGGCTAGTAATGTAACTAGCAAGCTTGGAAAACACTATAATCAAAGTAAATAACACTTAGAAATAAAACGGTACTGTGCCTTTAAGAGAAAAAAAGCTGCACCAATTCTGCAAAACAGTGTAAAAAAGCAGTAAACTTAACGAAATGTTTACAGTAGCATCATAAAGACTTAGTAACTTTGCACAGCTGTGCAAATAAACAATTAACCCCTTAATGGCAAAACCGGATTGAAAAAACGTCAAAACCGGTAAAAAAGACTTTCAACACCTTGCCACAGCTCTGCTGTGGCTCCTACCTGCCCTTCAGAACGATTTGTGGGGGAAAAACTTATTTTACAGCCCTCAAACACAGCAGGAACCTCAGGAGAAGCAGTTAGATGTCTCAGAGGAAAGGAAACTGCTCAACTGAGGCGCGAAAATAGGCCCCTCCCATCTCAATCGATGTTTTGAGGCCTATCAGAGAAACACCAGAGTGTCTCTTAATTAACCATGTGAGTTACAAAACTCAAAACCAAGCCACAATAACCCCTTTAGTCCCTTCAAAAAACGTTATAATTGCATCAATAAACAAAACTTTTTTCCTAACAGTGTCACCAGTAACTAATGAGCCCTTCAAACAAGCTGAAATTCCTATCAAAGTGTCTGAATACAGCTTACCCTTCCCTCATGGGGATATTGCCAGCCTTTTCTAGAATTAACACAGTCTGTCTAGAAAAATATAGACTGAACATACCTCATATGCAGCTTAGCCTGCAAACCATTCTCCCAACTGAAGTTTTCAAGTACTCTTCAGCCCTTCTGAGAACAGCAGTGGATCTTAGTTACAAAGTGCTAAGATCATCATCCTCCTTGCAGAAATCTTCATCCCTTTTCTGCCAAAGAGTAAATAGCACACACCGGTACTATTTAAAACAATAAACTTTTGCTTGAGAAATAAAAAAACTAACATTTTTGTCACCACATAGTTCTTTGCCCTTCCTAGCAGTTAAGCAGGCAGAGAGAATGACTGGGGGTGGAGCTAAGGGAGGAGCTATATAGACAGCTCTGCTGTGGGTGCTCTCTCTGCCACTTCCTGTAGGGAAGGAGAATATCCCACAAGTAAGGATGAATCCATGGACTCGATACATCTTACAAGAGAAAATGTGCACCTAAAAATTAAAATTTTTATTTATTTTATGGTGGTGAGAGTCCATGAGAAATCACACATGGCATTATACTCCAATCCACTAGGAGGAGGCAAAAAATACTCAACATACCAAGGGTTTTTAATCCCATCCATTTCACTGATTAACTCAGTCAAACATATGGCCAAGGAAGGAAAGGAACAGAAAAACACAATTTATGCTTACCTGATAAATTTATTTCTCTTGTGGTGTATCCAGTCCACGGATCATCCATTACTTGTGGGATATTCTCATTCCCAACAGGAAGTTGCAAGAGGACACCCACAGCAGAGCTGTAATATAGCTCCTCCCCTAACTGTCATAGCCAGTCATTCGACCGAAAACAAGCCGAGAAAGGAGGAACCATAGGGTGCAGTGGTTACTGTAGTTTAAATTTAAAAATTACCTGCCTTAAAATGACAGGGCGGGCCGTGGACTGGATACACCACAAGAGAAATAAATTTATCAGGTAAGCATAAATTTTGTTTTCTCTTGTAAGGTGTATCCAGTCCACGGATCATCCATTACTTGTGGGATACCAATACCAAAGCTAAAGTACACGGATGAAGGGAGGGACAAGGCAGGTACTTAAATGGAAGGAACCACTGCCTGTAAAACTTTTCTCCCAAATATAGCCTCCGAAGAAGCAAAAGTATCAAATTTGTAAAATTTTGAAAAAGTATGAAGCGAAGACCAAGTCGCCGCCTTGCAAATCTGTTCAACAGAAGCCTCATTTTTAAAGGCCCAAGTGGAAAGCCACAGCTCTAGTGGAATGAGCTGTAATCCTTTCAGGAGGCTGCTGTCCAGCAGTCTCATAGGCTAAGCGGATTATGCTTCTTAGCCAAAAAGAAAGAGAGGTTGCCGAAGCCTTTTGACCTCTCCTCTGTCCAGAGTAGACAACAAACAAAGCAGATGTTTGACGAAAATCTTTAGTAGCTTGTAAGTAAAACTTTAAAGCACGGACCACGCCCAGATTGTGTAATAGACGTTCCTTCTTCGAAAGAAGGATTAGGACACAAGGATGGAACAACAATCTCTTGATTGATATTCTTGTTAGATACCACCTTAGGTAAGAACCCAGGTTTGGTACGCAGGACTACCTTATCCGTATGAAAAATCAGATAAGGAGAATCACATTATAAGGCAGATAGCTCAGAGACTCTACGAGCCGAGGAAATAGCTACCAAAAACAGAACTTTCCAAGATAAAAGTTTGATATCTATGGAATGAAGAGGTTCAAACGTAACTCCTTGAAGAACCTTAAGAACCAAATTTAAGCTCCATGGTGGAGCAACAGGTTTAAACACAGGCTTGATTCTAACTAAAGCCTGACAAAATGCCTGAACGTCTGGAACATCTGCCAGACGCTTGTGCAAAAGAATAGACAGAGCAGAAATCTGTCCCTTTAAGGAACTAGCTGACAATCCTTTTTCCAAACCTTCTTGGAGAAAAGATAATATCCTGGGAATCCTGACCTTACTCCATGAGTAACCCTTGGATTCACACCAATAAAGATATTTACGCCATATCCTATGTTAAATTTTCCTGGTGACAGGCTTTTGTGCCTGTATTAAGGTATCAATAACTGACTCGGAGAAGCCACGCTTTGATAAAATCAAGCGTTCAATCTCCAGGCAGTCAGCCTCAGAGAAATTAGATTTGGATGGTTGAAAGGACCCTGAAGTAGAAGGTCCTGTCTCAGAGGCAGAGACCATGGTGGAAAGGATGACATGTCCACTAGATCTGCATACCAGGTCCTGCGTGGCCACGCAGGTGCTATCAGAATCACTGATGCTCTCTCCTGCTTGATCTTGGCAATCAGTCGAGGGAGCAGAGGAAACGGTGGAAACACATAAGCCAGGTTGAAAGACCAGGGCGCTGCTAGAGCATCTATCAGTGTCGCCTTGGGATCCCTGGACCTGGATCCGTAACACGGAAGCTTGGCATTCTGGCGAGATGCCATAAGATCCAGTTCTGGTTTGCCCCAACGATGAATCAGTTGTGCAAAAACCTCCGGATGGAGTTCCCAATCTCCCGGATGAAAAGTCTGACGACTTAGAAAATCCGCCTCCCAGTTCTCTACACCTGGGATATGGATAGCTGATAGGTGGCAAGAGTGGATCTCTGCCCAGTGAATTATTTTTGAAACTTCTAACATCGCTAGGGAACTTCTTGTTCCCCCTTGATGGTTGATGTAAGCTACAGTCGTGATGTTGACCGACTGAAATCTGATGTACCTCAGAGTTGCTAACTGAGGCCAAGTCTGAAGAGCACTGAATATCGCTCTTAGTTCCAGAATATTTATTGGAAGGAGAGACTCCTCCTGAGTCCACGATCCCTGAGCCTTCAGGGAATTCCAGACTGCACCCCAACCTAGAATGCTGGCATCTGTTGTTACAATTGTCCAATCTGGCCTGCGAAAGGTCATACCTTTGGACAGATGGACCTGAGATAGCTACCAGAGAAGAGAATCCCTGGTCTCTTGGTCCAGTTGAGGGGACAAATCTGTGTAATCCCCGTTCCACTGACTGAGAATGCATAGTTGCAGCGGTCTGAGATGTAAGCGTGCAAACGGCACTATGTCCATTGCCGCTACCATTAAGCCGATTACTTCCATACACTGAACCACCGAAGGGCGCGGAATGGAATGAAGAACCCGGCAGGAATTTAGAAGCTTTGATAACCTGGACTCCGTCAGGTAAATTTTCATTTCTACAGAATCTATCAGAGTCCCTAGAAAGGAAACTCTTGTGAGTGGGGATAGAGAACTCTTTTCCTCGTTCACTTTCCACCCATGCGACCTCAGAAACGCCAGTACTACGTCCGTATGAGACTTGGCAATTTGGAAGTTTGACGCCTGTATCAGGATGTCGTCTAAATAAGGGGCTACTGCTATGACCCGCGGCCTTAGGACCGCCAGAAGCGACCCTAGAACCTTTGTAAAGATTCTTGGGGCTGTAGCTAATCCAAAGGGAAGAGCTACAAACTGGTAATGCCTGTCTAGAAAGGCAAACCTGAGAAACCGATGATGATATTTGTGTATCGGAATGTGAAGATAAGCATCCTTTAGATCCACTGTAGTCATATATTGACCCTCCTGGATCATTGGTAGGATGGTACGAATCGTTTCCATCTTGAATGATGGAACTTTGAGGAATTTGTGTAAGATATTTAGATCCAAAATTGGTCTGAAGGTCCCTCTTTTTTGGGAACCACAGACAGATTTGAGTAAAAACCCTGTCCCTGTTCCTCCTTTGGAACTGGATGGATCACTCCCATAACTAGGAGGTCTCGTACACAGTGTAAGAATGCCTCTCTCTTTATCTGGTTTGCAGATAATTGTGAAAGGTGAAATCTCCCTTTTGGGGGGGAAGCTTTGAAGTCCAGGAGATATCCCTGGGATATAATTTCCAACGCCCAGGGATCCTGAACATCTCTTGCCCACGCCTGGGCGAAGAGTGAAAGTCTGCCCCCTACTAGATCCGTTACCGGATAGGGGGCCGTTCCTTCATGCTGTCTTAGAGGCAGCAGCAGGCTTTTTGGCCTGCTTACTTTTTTTCCAGGTCTGGATTGGTCTCCAGACCGTCTTGGATTGAGCAAAAGTTCCCTCTTGTTTAGCATTAGAGGAAGTTGATGCTGCACCTGCCTTGAAGTTTCGAAAGGCACGAAAATTAGACTGTTTGGCCCTAGATTTGAACCTGTCCTTAGGAAGGGCATGACCTTTTCCTCCAGTGATATCAGCAATAATCTCCTTCAAACCAGGCCCGAATAGGGTCTGCCCCTTGAAGGGAATGTTAAGTAGCTTAGATTTTGAAGTCACGTCAGCTGACCATGATCTAAGCCATAGCGCTCTGCGCGCCTGTATAGCAAAACCAGAATTCTTAGCCGTTAGTTTAGTCAAATGAACAATGGCATCAGAATAAAAGAATTGGCTAGCTTAAGTGCTCTAAGTTTGCCAAGTATGTCATCCAATGGAGTCGCTACCTGTAAAGCCTCTTCCAGAGACTCAAACCAGTACGCCGCAGCAGCAGTGACAGGGGCAATGCATGCAAGGGGCTGTAGGATAAAACCTTGTTGAATAAATATTTTCTTAAGGTAACCTCTAATTTTTTATCCATTGGATCTAAAAAAAAAAAAAAAAAAGCACAACTGTCCTCGACAGGGATAGTAGTACGCTTTACTAGAGTAGAAACTGCTCCCTCCACCTTAGGGACTGTCTGCCATAAGTCCCGTGTGGTGGCATCTATTGGAAACATTTTTCTAAAAATAGGAGGGGAAGAGAACGGCACACCTGGTCTATCCCATTCCTTATTAATAATTTCTGTAAACCTTTTAGGCATTTGGAAAAACATCAGTACACACCGGCACTGCAAAGTATTTATCCAGTCTACACAATTTCTCTGGCACTGCAATGGTATCAGTCATTCAGAGCAGCTAAAACCTCCCTAAGCAACACGCGGAGGTGTTCAAGCTTAAATTTAAATGTAGAAATATTAGAATCAGGTATCTTTCCTGAGTCATTAACATCACCCACTGACTGAAGCTCTCTTTCCTCAGCTTCTGCATATTGTGAGGCAGTATCAGACATGGTTCTTAAAGCGTCAGTATGCTCTGCATTTTGTCTCACCCCAGAGCTATCTCGCTTACCTTTAAGTTCAGGTAGTCTGGCTAATACTGCTGACAGTGTATTATCCATGACTGCCGCCATGTCTTGTAAAGTAAACGCTATGGGCGCCCTAGATGTACTTGGCGCCATTTGAGCGTGAGTCCCTTAAGCGGGAGTCAAAGGGTCTGACACGTGGGGAAAGTTAGTCGGCATAACTTCCCCCTCGTCAGATTCCTCTGGTGATAACATTTTTTAAAGACAGAAAATGATCTTTATTGCATAAAATGAAATCAGTACATTTGGTACACATTCTAAGAGGGGGTTCCACCATGGCTTTTAAACATAATAAACAAGGAGTTTCTTCTATGTCAGACATGTTTATACAGACTAGCAATGAGACTAGCAAGCTTGGAAAACACTTTAAATCAAGTTAACAAGCAAATATAAAAAATGGTACTGTGCCTTTAAGAGAAACAAATTTTGTCAGAATTTGAAAAACAGTGAAAAAATGCAGTAAATCAAACGAAATTTTTACAGTGTGTATAATAGGCTAACAGAGGATTGCACCCACTTGCAAATGGATGATTAACCCCTTAGTTCAAAAAACGGATCAAAAAAACGAAATAAGACGTTTTTTAACAGTCACAACCAACTGCCACAGCAAGCTGTGGCCCTACCTTCCCAAATAAACGACTTTGGAAAGCCTTTGGGCCCTTTAGAGATGTCCTATAGCATTCAGAGGGCCTTTGAGGGAAGCTGGATGTCACAGTTTGTAATTTTAACTGCACCAACTGTAACTTTTATACTACAACAGTGGAAGGCCTCAGGAAACTGTTTCTAGTTTAAATTTAAGCCAGCCATGTGGAAAAAAACTAGGCCCCAATAAAGTTTTATCACCAAAGCATATATACAAACGATTAAACATGCCAGCAAACGTTTTATATTGCAATATTAAACGGGTATTACCCCTGGGAGTAAGCATGATACCAGTCGTTATTAAATCACTGTATTCAGGCTTAACTTACATTAATCCGGTATCAGCAGCATTTTCTAGTGTTTTCCATCTCTAGAAAAAGTTATAACTGCACATACCTGATAGCAGAATAAACTGCACGCCATTCTCTCGCTGAAGTTTTACCTCATCTGTGTAATTCTCTCAGACATATGTGAGAACAGCAATGGATCTTAGTTACAACCTGCTAAGATCATAGAAACCTCAGGCAGATTCTTCTTCTATTTACTGCCTGAGATAAAATAGCACAACTCCGGTACTATTTAAAAATAACAAACTTTTGATTGAAGAAAATAAACTAACTATATTTAACCACTCTCTCCTACAACGTCCTAGCTTGTTGAGAGTTGCAAGAGAATGACTGGCTATGACAGTTAGGGGAGGAGCTATATTACAGCTCTGCTGTGGGTGTCCTCTTGCAACTTCCTGTTGGGAATGAGAATATCCCACAAGTAATGGATGATCCGTGGATTGGATACACCTTACAAGAGAAAACAGGAAAGATCAAGGAACGGTAAATGAAGTGCGAACTGCTGCCAAATAAGCATAAAAATGGGGGGTCTCAAGGACTCTCATGACCATGAAAGAAATTAACTTATTAGGTAAGTATATAAAAAAAATCTTTCATAAAGTGTTGAGAGTCCACAATACATCACATCTGTGATCTAATACTCAAGCTGTGGAGTCCACAAGATAACCGTGAAAGCGCAGAACTTGAACTAAAGACACCAAAACTAATGACCAGATACTGCTGCCTGAAGAACTTTCCTGATAAAAACATAAGAAACAAAAAAACATCAAAATGATAAAATGTAGTAAAATAATGTAACAACCAAATAGATGTCTTGTAGATTTGCTCCACAGATAATTAATTTCTAAAGGCCCTAGAAGTAGAAACAGAGCCTTACTAATCATTTGCTTTAGCCAAGAAACAGAAGTAATTGCTGAATGGACAAATAAGGAAGAAGTTTGTCAAAAAAATCTTACTGGCCCCTAAAGACAATTTAAGAGCCCTTACCACATCCAGATTATGTAAAAGATATTACTTAGAGACAGAAGATGAGTGTCCAAACCATGCATAAGTGTAAAGGATGTTGTTTATAACACCCGTAGGCCCAAAAAGGTTCCAAGGAGGAGATACTGGATTAAACACCTGTCTAATGGTAAACAGCACCTGTGTCATGCCTGCCTGTTTGATGCCCTGTCTCTTCAACCCCTTAATGACCACAGCACTTTTCCATTTTCTGACCGTTTGGGACCAAGGCTATTTTTACATTTTTGCGGTGTTTGTGTTTAGCTGTAATTTTCCTCTCACTCATTTACTGTACCCACACATATTATATATCGTTTTTCTCGCCATTAAATGGACTTTCAAAAGATATCATTATTTTCATCATGTCTTATAATTTACTATAATAAAGGAAAAAAATGAAAAAAAAACACACTTTTTCTAACGTTGGCCCCCCAAAATCTGTTACACATCTACAACCACCAAAAAACACCCATGCTAAATAGTTTCAAAATTTTGTCCTGAGTTTAGAAATACCCAATGTTTACATGTTCTTTGCTTTTTTTACAAGTTATAGTGCAATAAATACATGTAGAACTTTGCTATTTCCAAACCACTTATTTTTTTTCAAAATTAGCGCTAGTTACATTGTAATTCTGATATCTTTCAGGAATCCCTGTTTATCCCTTGACATGTACATATTTTTTTTTTTAAAAAAGACATCCCAAAGTATTGATCTAGGCCCATTTTGGTATATTTCATGCCACCCTTTCACTGCCAAATGCGATCAAATAAAATAAATCGTTCACTTTTTCACAATTTTTTTCAAAAACTTTAGGTTTCTCACTGAAATTATTTACAAACAACTTGTGCAAATATGGCATAAATGGTTGTAAATGCTTCTCTGGGATCCCCTTTGTTCAGAAATAGCAGACATATATGGCTTTGGCATTGCTTTTTGATAATTAGAAGGCCGCTAAATGCCAGTGCGCACCACACGTGTATTATGCCCAGCAGTAAAGGGGTTCATTAGGGAGCATGTAAGGAGCTTCTAAGGTTAATTTTAGCTTTAGTGTAGTATAGTAGACAACCCCATGTATTGATCTAGGCCCATTTTGGTATATTTTATGCCACAATTACACTGCCAAATGCGATCAAATTAAAAAAATGTTAAATTTTTCACAATTTTAGGTTTCTCACTGAAATTATTTACAAACAGCTTGTGCAATTATGGCACACATGGTTGTAAATGCTTCTCTGGGATCCCCTTTGTTCAGAAATAGCAGACATACATGGCTTTGGCGTTGTTTTTTTGTAATTAGAAGGCCGCTAAATGCCGCTGCGCACCACACGTGTATTATGTCCAGCAGTGAAGGGGTTAATTAGGGAGCTTGTAGGGAGTTTGTAGGGTTAATTTTAGCTTTAGTGTAGTATAGTAGACAACCCAAAGTTTTGATCTAGGCCCATTTTGGTATATTTCATGCCACCATTTCACCGCCAAATGCGATCAAATAAAATAAATTGTTCACTTTTTCACAAACTTTAGGTTTCTCACTGAAATTATTTACAAACAGCTTGTGCAATTATGGCACCAATGGTTGTAAATGCTTCTCTGGGATCCCCTTTGTTCAGAAATAGCAGACATATATGGCTTTGGCATTGCTTTTTGGTAATTAAAAGACCGCTAAATGCCGCTGCACATCACAAGTGTATTATGTCTAGCAGTGAAGAAGTTAATTAGGTAGCTTGTAGGGAGCTTGCAGAGTTAATTTTAGCTTTAGTGTAGAGATCAGCCTCCCACCTGACACATCCCACCCCCTGATCCCTCCCAAACAGCTCCCTTCCCTCCCCACCCCACAATAGTCCCGCCATCTTAAGTACTGGCAAAAAGTCTGCCAGTAGTAAAACAAAAAAGCTATCTTTAATTTTTTTTTAGCATATTTACATATGCTGCTGTGTAGGATCCCCCCTTAGCCCCCAACCTCCCTGATACCCCCCAAACAGCTCTCTAACCCTCCCCCTCTGCCTTATTGGGAGCCATCTTGGGTACTGGCAGCTGTCTGCCAGTACCCAGTTTGTAAAAAAAATGTATTTTTTTTTCTGTAGTGTAGCTCCCCCCCACAGACCAACCCCCAACCCCCTGCCTGAGTGTTTATAAAAAAAATATTGCTTGCCTTCCCCCCCTTTTTCCCACTGTGCACAAGAAATTTGCCGTAGTGTAGCAGTTCCCACCTCCCCATGCACACGCCCGCCCTCCCGTGCATGCGAGCGCATCAGTGTGTGCCCCCGGCTGCCCCCGCCCACAATCCTGCCTTCCTCAACGTCATAGGGCCCATCGATGGCCGCCCAACCGCCTCCCACATCGGCTCCTACCCACCAACGATACCGGCCATCGATGTCCAGTGGCTCTCTCTGCATCGGATGGCCAAGGGGTGTTATTGCAGGATCCCTCTATATCGAGGATCGCTTCCACCGCTTTCCCAGACCGACGACGTACAGGGTACGTCCTCGGTCGTTAACTGTATTTTTTTAGAGGACGTACCCTGTACATCTTCGGTCATTAAGGGGTTAAAGGGATACTAAACCCAATTTTTTTCTTTCATGATTCAGATAGAGCATGCCATTTTAAGCAATTTTTAAATTTACTCCTATTATCAATTTTTCTTTGTCCTCTTGGTATCTTTATTTACAAAGCAGGAATTTAAAGCTTAGGAGCCGTCCCATTTTAGGTTCAATAACCTGGATAGCGCTTGCTTATTGGTAGCTACATTTAGCAAACCAATAAGCAAGCATAACCCAGATTCTCAACCAAAAATGGGCCGGCTCCTAAGCTTTATATTCCTGCTTTTTAAATAAAGATAGCAATAGAACAAAGAAACATTGACATTAGGAGTAAATTACAAAGTTGCTTAAAATTGCATGCTCTATCTGAATCATTAAAGAATTTTTTTTTTGTTTAGTATCCCTTTAAGGATGTTACTGGTCTTCCTTGTCAGTCAGCTTGCTTTCTGCATCAACCTCTTATGCTGAAACCTGTCTGATTAGTTATCTCCCACCTGATCTCTGATTCAGTTTCTATTAAAGGAAATTATCATGCCTAGGCTCAATGCATCAGTTTAGTTGCAGTTTACTCTAGGGGGCCTATTTAACAAAGGTCTGTCGGACCTGATCCGACATTGCAATACGCTCTCCGTATTCAGCATTGCACCAGCAGCTCTTGTGAGCTGCTGGTGCAACGCCGCCCCCCCTTCAGATTCACGGACAATCGGCCGCAAGCAGGGGGGTGTCAATCAACCTGATCATATTCGATCGGGTTGATTATTGGCGATGTCTGTCCGCCTCCTCAGAGCCGACAGATAGGTTATGGAGCAGCGGTGATCATCCAGCCATTTGCTACAAGTAAATTCTATAACCTAAATCCTGCATCATCTGCTACAACTGTATTGTATACACTGACCCTGCAACATAACTCAGTTACCAGACAAGTATTAATGTGATTATCCAGTCATCTGTTAAAACTGTATACAACTGTATTGTATACCCTGACCCAGCAACATAACTCAGTTACCAGACAAGTATTACTGCAATTATCCAGTCATCTGTTACAACTGTGTTATATACTCTGACCCTGCATCATATTTTAGTTACCAGATTTCTATTACTGTGATTACCCAGTCATCTACTACTGTTGTATTGGATACTCTAAACCCTATAGCATATTTCAGTTTTCCAAGGAAACTCTTACTGTGACACCAGGAAAGAAAACATTTCCAGGCCTTATGATAAAGCTTCTTGGACAATAGATTCCTACCTCGAAGAAGAGTGTCTTCTAGTTATACGGCCAGGCTGCATTTTGACATTGATGAAGATTATTTCCACAACAGCATCACAAAAGAAAGTATTGGCAACTTTAATCATCTACAGGCGATCCTGAATCTTATCCAGTGAAATCTTCTCAGAGATTGTCTCTGATTAAGGGTCACACTATAAAGTTTTAGCATCTGCTACTCAAACACCGTCCACAAACTGCTGGTCTGTAGACAAAAAAAAATGCCTACTGAAAAGCTTTTCTATGATAAGCTACTAATGTCCTATCCATTGTCAGAGCAAGTGTCATGTGATCACTGCCTCAAGAGCTGATACCTGTTTGTGAGCAAAATCTCCTCTGTGACATCACAGGCTCCATGGTAACTCACCACCTCTAACCACAGACAATGAGGCAGAGGTGAACTGTCACTCTAGAGGTTACCTCTTAGCCAATATGGAACAAGTCTTATAATATGTCCTTGAATGGAGTGTTGTATTCTAATGGAATAGTAGTTTGCTAAGCTAAAGTGATTCTGGCAAAATTAAACTTTCATGGATCAGATATGGAATTTTATTTCTATTGAGATTTTTTTTTGTTCTCTTGGTATCCTTTTTTTAAAAGCATACCTAGGTAGGCACTGCAGCAATGCGTTACTGAGTGCTGCTAGCAGGTGATTGGTAGCTATACACATGCCTCTCCCTGTAAACTAATGCCCAAAACTTAGAACAATTAAAAATTAACATTTAATTGCTTATCTCTTCTACCTCCTACTGGGAGTGTAATATTCTTTCATTATATAGTGCATACAATTTTAAACAACTTTTCCATTTACTTCTATTATCAAATTTTCTTTGTTTTCTTGTAATTCTTTGTTGAAAAGCAGGAAGGTAAGTTCAGGAGTGTGCACGTGTCTGAAGCACTATGGGGCAGCAGTTTTGCAAGAATGTTATACATTAGCAGGAACACTAGATGGCAGCATTATTTCCTGTCATGTACTGCCTCAGGCATATGCACGCTACCTACCTAGGTATCTCTTCAACAAAGAATAACATGAGAACGAAGCAAATTTAATAATAGAAGTAAATTAGAAACTTTTTAGAAATTGTATTCTCTATCTGAATCATGAAAGATGTTTTGGTTTTTTTTTTTTGTCCATTTAACTTTACACAGGTTTTATTTAACTTATACCTAAGTATAGAAACTTTCAGAATAGATAGGGATACCACATGAATAGTCAGCTATTTAAAATGCCAAAATAAAGTAAAAGGAGATATTTGTAAACATTTTAATAAACTCCAGCAGTTCAAATTGATAATTGGACACAAATTAATGTGGAGAGGAAATTGGGGTAAAGTGTTCCTTTCTGGATGGGCAGGTGAATTTACTAACAAGGGGCAGTAGAGGAAATGGAGATCTTTATGTTAAATTACTTTTAATTAAAAAAAAAAAAAAATATATATATATATATATATATATATATATATATATATATATATATATATTAAATAATGGTATCTTCTATCTGTTTATTTCTGGTTATATTTTCCCTTTATAGCAGGGCACACTTGCAGCTGGTTGCAGAGTAACACATCAGAGCAGGGCACAGAAAATTGCTTTTAAGCAGTCAGGGTTTTGTAAAATGGTAATCTATATTCTCTAAACACACTATAGCAAGCTGGTACATTTCTAAACTATTATTGGAGATATTTATACATATATCAATTTCATTTTTTAATTTATTTATATATTTTTATGAAATAAATTTGATTTATTTTATAATATAGTTGTTTCATGTATAACTACTAATATCAGTCATTGGGTTAATTTTAAGCCTCCTTTAAAAGGTATTGTGTTTTAAAGGTATAGCTGACTCACACTCTTGCTCACACACACACTTGCTCACACAAACAGGAACAAACAGACAACCAGATTACGAGTTTTGCGTTATGAGGGGTGCAGTACTAACTTGAACGTTATTGTCATCACCCACTTACCTACAGCGCTGGTATTACAGGTTTTTCTAAACCCGGCATTATTAGGCAAGAAGTGAGTGTAGAGCAAAATTGTGCTCCATACCGCACTCCAATACCAGCGCTGCTTAAGTCAGCGGTGAGCTGGTTGTACGTGCTTGTGCACGATTTCCCATAGACATCAATGGGGAGAGCCGGCTGAGAAAAAGTCTAACACCTGCCAAAAAGCAGCGTAAAGCTCAGTAACGCAGCCCCATTGATTCCTATGGGGAAACACATTTTATGTTTACACCTAACACCCTAACATGAACCCTGAGTCTAAACACCCCTAATCTTACACTTATTAACCCCTAATCTGCCGCCCCCAACATCGCCGACACCTGCATTTTACTTATTAACCCCTAATCTGCTGCTCCGGACATCGCTGCCACCTACATTATACTTATGAACCCCTAATCTGCTGCCCCCAACATCGCCGACACCTACATTATATTTATTTACCCCTAATCTGCTGCCCACAACATCGCCGACACCTACATAATGTTATTAACCCCTAATCTGCCGCCCCCATCGTCGTCACCACTATAATAAACATATTAACCCCTAAACCGCCGTACTCTCGCATTGCAAACACTAGTTAAATATTATTAACCCCTAATCTACCGCCCCAAACATTGCCGCCACCTACCTACATTTATTAACCCCTAATCTGCCACCCCCAATGTTGCCGCCACTATATTATATTTAATATCCCCTAAACTTAAGTGTAACCCTAACCCTAATAACCCCAACTTAAATATAATTAAAATAAATCTAAATAAAACCTACAATTATTACCTAAATAATTCCTATTTAAAAATAAATACTTACCTGTAAAATAAACCCTAAGCTAGCTTCTTAACTATTTACTAACTAACTAGTTAAAATAAATACAAATTGACCTGTAAAATAAAACCTAACCTAAGTTACACTAACACCTAACCCTACAATTAAATAAAGTCCCTAAATTAAATACAATTAACTAAATTCGGCAAGATGTCCTCAACGAAGCCGGCAGAAGTGGTCCTCCAGACGGGCAGAAGTGGTCCTCCAGACGGGCAGAAGTCTTCACCCAGATGGCATCTTCTATCTTCATCCTTCCGACATGGAGCTGCTCCATCTTCAAGATGGCGTCCCTTAGATTCCGATTGGCTGATAGAATTCTATCAACCAATCGGAATTAATGTTGAAAAAATCCTATTGGCTGATGCAATCAGCCAATAGGATTGAACTTCAATCCTATTGGCTGATCCAATCAGCAAATAGGATTGAGCTCACATTCTATTGGCTGTTCCAATCAGCCAATAGAATGCGAGATCAATCCTATTGGCTGATTGCATCAGCCAATAGGATTTTTTCAACCTTAATTACGATTGGCTGATAGAATTCTATCAGCCAATCAGAATCTAAGGGACTCCATCTTGGATGACATCATTTAAAGGAACCTTCATTCAGCAAGAAGACGTCGATTGAAGAGGATGCTCTGCGCCGGATGTCTTGAAGATGGAGCCGCTCCGCGTCGGAAGGATGAAGATAGAAGATGCCGTCTGGATGAAGACTTCTGCCCGTCTGGAGGACCACTTCTGCCGGCTTCCTTGAGGACATCTTGATGAAGACTTCTCCCGGTAAGTGGATCTTCGGGGGTTAGTGATAGGATTGTTTAAGGGTGTATTGCGTGGGTTTTATTTTTAGGTTAGGGCTTTGGGCCGCAAAAGAGCTAAATGCCCTTTTAAGGGCAATGCCCATCCAAATGCCCTTTTCAGGGCAATGGGGAGCTTAGGTTTTTTTAGTTAGGGTTTTATTTGGGGGGTTGGTTTTACTTTTGGGGGGGTTGTTTGTATTTTTTTTTTACAGGTAAAAGAGCTGATTTCTTTGGGGCAATGCCCGCAAAAGGCCCTTTTAAGGGCTATTGGTAGTTTAGTTTAGGCTAGGGTTTTTTTATTTTGGGTGGGCTTTTTTATTTTGATAGGGCTATTAGATTAGGTGCAATTAGTTTAAAGATCTTGTGATTTGTTTTTTATTTTCTGTTATTTAGTGTTTGTTTTTTTGTAATTTAGCTAATTGTTTTGAATTTAGTTAATTGTATTTAATTTAGGGAATTTAATTAATTGTAGGGTTAGGTTAGGTGTTAGTGTAACTTAGGTTAGGTTTTATTTTACAGGTCAATTTGTATTTATTTTAGCTAGGTAGTTAGTAAATAGTTAAGAACTATTTAGTAACTATTCTACCTAGTTAAATTAAATTAAATACAAACTTGCCTGTAAAATAAAAATAAAACCTAAGGTAGATACAATGTAGCTATTAGTTATATTTAGCTAGCTTAGGGTTTATTTTACAGTTAAGTATTTAGTTTTAAATAGGAATTATTTTGGTAATAATTGTAGGTTTATTTATATTTATTTTAATTTTATTTAAATTAGGGGGTGTTAATGTTAGGGTTAGACTTAGATTTAGGGGTTAATAAATATAATATAGTGGCGGCGACTTTGGGGGTGGCAGATTAGGGGTTAATAAATGTAGGTAGGTGGCGGCGATGTTAGGGACAGCAGATTATGGGGTTAATAATATTTAACTAATGTTTGAGAGGCGGGAGTGCAGTGGTTTAGGGGTTAATGTTTATTATAGTGGCGGCGATGTCGGGAGCGGCAGATTAGGGGTTAATAATTTTATTATAGTGTTTGCGATGTGGGAGGGCGATGGTTTAGGGGTTAATAGGTAGTTTATGGGTGTTAGTGTACTTTTTAGCACCTTAGTTATGAGTTTTATGCTACGGCTTTGTAGTGTAAAACTCATAACTACTGACTTTAAAATGCGGTACGAATGTTGACAGGATAGGGTGTACCGCTCACTTTTTGGCGTCCCAGGATAAGCTCGTAATACCAGCGCTATGGAAGTCCCTTTGAAAAAAGACTGTGCGCAAATTGCGTAAGTTGATTTACGGTAAGGCCAAAAAAGTGTGCGGTGCCCCTAAATCTGCAAGACTCGTAATACCAGCGGTAGTAAAAAAGCAGCGTTATGCGGCTTAATGCTCATACTCATAACGCAAGACTCGTAATCTAGCCGAAACTTTCTTGCTTACACACATAAATAAACTAACACTCTTGCTCACACACACAAATAAACTAACACTTGCTCACACACACAAGAATAAACTAAAACTCTTGCTCACACACATACACACACATACTGTATATATATATATATATATATATATATATATATATATATATATATATATACACAGAGGAATAAACGAACACTCGTGCTCATACACACACAAACAGGAACAACTAACACTCTACCTCACACACACACAGGAATAAACTAACACTCTTGCACACACACATATACACAGACAGGAATAAATTAACACTCTTGCTCACACACACACATACATATATATACTGTATATATATATATATATATATATATAAATATATATATATATATACACACACAGAGGAATAAACTAACACTCTTGCTCATACACACACACATACACACACACACACACACAAACAGGAACAACTAACACTCTACCTCACACACACACAGGAATAAACTAACACTCTTGCACACACACACACATATACACAGACATGAATAAACTAACACTCTTGCTCTCTCTCTCTGACACTCACACACACAGGAATAAACTAACACTCTTACAAACAACACACCCAGGAACAAACTTACACACTTGCTTACAGTGACACACACATACATATAAAACCCAGTTTAACATAAATATAAAAACATTGACACTTACATGCCAGTTGCTAAGACTCTACCTCCTACAGCACAACTCCAAGGGCTTGACTTCATTCTGAGTATTACAATAAAAAGTGACAAAAGGATAAAGGTAAAAGGATTTATGGAATCCACAGGATATTTTCTAATTCAGTGATTCAAGTAGTTTCTTGCCTCAAATAAAACAAAAACAAGAAACATACGCCTAGATTACGAGTTCTGCGTTAGGGTTAAAAAGCAGCGTTAAGGGGTCCTAACGCTGCTTTATAACGCCCGCTGGTATTACGAGTATGGCAGGTAAAGGTGTACCGCTCACTTTGTTCTGCGACTTTTCCATACCGCAAATCCCCTTACGTCAATTGCGTATCCTATCTTTTTTAATGGGATTTGCCTAACGGCGGTATTACAAGTCTTGGAAGAAGTGAACGGTACAGCCTCTACCGTCAAGACTCCTACCACATTTAAAAGTCAGTAGTTAAGAGCTTTATGGGCTAACGTCGGAACATAAAGCTCTTAACTAAAGTGCTACAAAGTACACTAACACCCATAAACTACCTATGTACCCCTAAACCGAGCCCCCCCACATCGCCTCCACTATAATAAAAAAATGTAACCCCTAATCTGCCGACACCTACATTATACCTATGAACCCCTAACCTACTGCCCCTAACACCGCTCACACCTACATTATATGTATTAACCCCTAATCTCCCACCCCCAATGTCGCCGTAACCTACCTACAATTTTTAACCCCTAATCTGCCGACCGGACATCGCCGCCACTATAATAAATGTATTAACCCCTAAACCGCTGCACTCCCGCCTCGCAAACACTATAATAATTTTTATTAACCCCTAATCTGCCGTCCCTAACATCGCCGCCACTTACCTACAATTATTAACCCCTCATATGCCGCCCCCAATGTCGCCGCTTTTATATTCAATGTATTAACCCCGAAACCTAAGTCTAACCCTAACACCCCCCTAACTTAAATCTATTTTTAATAAATCTAAATAAATTTACTATAATTAAATACATTAATCCTATTTAAAACTAAATACTTACCTATAAAATAAACCCTAATATAGCTACAATACAGGGAGTGCAGAATTATTAGGCAAGTTGTATTTTTGAGGATTAATTTTATTATTGAACAACAACCATGTTCTCAATGAATCCAAAAAACTCATTAATATCAAAGCTGAATAGTTGTGGAAGTAGTTTTTAGTTTGTTTTTAGTTATAGCTATTTTAGGGGGATATCTGTGTGTGCAGGTGACTATTACTGTGCATAATTATTAGGCAACTTAACAAAAAACAAATATATACCCATTTCAATTATTTATTTTTACCAGTGAAACCAATATAACATCTCAACATTCACAAATATACATTTCTGACATTCAAAAACAAAACAAAAACAAATCAGTGACCAATATAGCCACCTTTCTTTGCAAGGACACTCAAAAGCCTGCCATCCATGGATTCTGTCAGTGTTTTGATCTGTTCACCATCAACATTGCATGCAGCAGCAACCACAGCCTCCCAGACACTGTTCAGAGAGGTGTACTGTTTTCCATGCTTGTAAATCTCACATTTGATGATGGACCACAGGTTCTCAATAGGGTTCAGATCAGGTGAACAAGGAGGCCATGTCATTAGATTTTCTTCTTTTATACCCTTTCTTGCCAGCCACGCTGTGGAGTACTTGGACGCGTGTGATGGAGCATTGTCCTGCATGAAAATCATGTTTTTCTTGAAGGATGCAGACTTCTTCCTGTACCACTGCTTGAAGAAGGTGTCTTCCAGAAACTGGCAGTAGGACTGGGAGTTGAGCTTGACTCCATCCTCAACCCGAAAAGGCCCCACAAGCTCATCTTTGATGATACCAGCCCAAACCAGTACTTCACCTCCACCTTGCTGGAGTCTGAGTCGGACTGGAGCTCTCTGCCCTTTACCAATCCAGCCACGGGCCCATCCATCTGGCCCATCAAGACTCACTCTCATTTCATCAGTCCATAAAACCTTAGAAAAATCAGTCTTGAGATATTTCTTGGCCCAGTCTTGACATTTCAGCTTGTGTGTCTTGTTCAGTGGTGGTCGTCTTTCAGCCTTTCTTACCTTGGCCATGTCTCTGAGTATTGCACACCTTGTGCTTTTGGGCACTCCAGTGATGTTGCAGCTCTGAAATATGGCCAAACTGGTGGCAAGTGGCATCTTGGCAGCTGCACCCTTGACTTTTCTCAGTTCATGGGCAGTTATTTTGCGCCTTGGTTTTTCCACACGCTTCTTGCGACCCTGTTGACTATTTTGAATGAAACGCTTGATTGTTCAATGATCACGCTTCAGAAGCTTTGCAATTTTAAGAGTGCTGCATCCCTCTGCAAGATATCTCACTATTTTTGACTTTTCTGAGCCTGTCAAGTCCTTCTTTTGACCCATTTTGCCAAACGAAAGGAAGTTGCCTAATAATTATGCACACCTGATATAGGGTGTTGATGTCATTAGACCACACCCCTTCTCATTACAGAGATGCACATCACCTAATATGCTTAATTGGTAGTAGGCTTTCGAGCCTATACAGCTTGGAGTAAGACAACATGCATAAAGAGGATGATGTGGTCAAAATACTCATTTGCCTAATAATTCTGCACTCCCTGTATAACTAATAGTTACATTATAGCTATTTTAGGATTTATTTTTATTTTACAGGCAACATTGTATTTATTTTAACTAGGTACAATAGTTATTAAATAGTTATTAACTATTTAATAACTACCTAGCTAAAAGAAATACAAAATTACCTGTAAAATAAACCCTAACCTAAGTTACAATTACACCTAACACTACTCTATAATTAAATTAATTAACTAAACTACCTACAATTAAATACAACTAAATTAAATAAACTAAATTACTAAAAAAAAAAAACACTAAACTACAGAAAATAAAAAAAGAAATTACAATTTTATTAAACTAATTACACCTAATCTAATCCCCCTAATAAAATAATAAAGCCCCCCCCAAAATAATAAAAGTCCCTACCCTATACTAAATTAAACAAGTAATCAGCTCTTTTACCAGCCCTTAAAAGGGCTTTTTGGGGGGCATTGCCCCAAAGTAATCAGCTCTTTTAACTGTAACTAAAAATACAATACCCCCCCCCCCCACAGGGGCGTATT
This sequence comes from Bombina bombina, assembly GCF_027579735.1. Classification (NCBI taxonomy): domain Eukaryota; kingdom Metazoa; phylum Chordata; class Amphibia; order Anura; family Bombinatoridae; genus Bombina; species Bombina bombina. The sequence continues at coordinate 63,186 of NW_026511249.1, read as the reverse complement.
TATGCATAGGCCAACAAGGCCGGTGCCTAGAGTGGCAGGTTTGGGGGGCGGCACTGATATGTTGGCAACTGCATTTTTTTTGTTGAAAATTCTTTATTTTTTTGGACAAATTTTATTTTTTTTTTCCGTTCGGCACGCGGTCACGTGACCCGGCTTTTGCCAAGGTCACGTGATATTTTCTACCTTCCGCCTTCCTTGCTCACAGTTGCTCACAGTTGCCGGTGCCGCACATAGATGGAGGGAGCCATGCAGGTGCGCACGTGATCTTCTTACCAGGGCAGTGAGAAGCGGCTTAGCGGTGAGTCACAAAAGACAGAAGCGGACGGAGACAGACTAGACTGAGTGACACTGCTGCAGTGACGACGACGAGTCAGTGAGTGGGATCGCATCGGACCAGAGCATCAGCGGAGCAGACGAGCCTTAAACAGAGAGGACTGGTAAGGAGGGGGGTGACCCAGTGGGCAGGCACAGAATAATAAGTACTCAGGGAAGCCATAAACAGGGCTGTATCATCTCTATAGCACAGCATAAGCAGCCAGCTGGGTAACAAAAAATATCAGTTACACACTAGATTTGACAATATATATGATCTACACTGTAAGCAGTAACCTTCACATATTTAAAATGTAAATGTTGCCGTTTGTAGATAAATACTTTTTCAATAAATCAGTCTGAGTTTAATGTTATTTTCTGTGGCTGCTGCAATCACACACATTATATATATATTAAATTGTCTACTTTCAAATGTTTAAAAACTATTTGTAAATAGGACCGTAAGTGGCAAAAAAACAAACAATTAATCAAACAAAAAACAGTCCAATTTACTGTACACAACTAATAACTTGGCACTATTTGCAAGAATGTCAACAAGGCAACCACCAACAGCAGCCTATGTTCTAATAATCGTATAAATGCAAAACACATACAATGCTATTTTATGGGGTAATGATGCTATATAAATACACATTCTATTATACACACTTGTTTGATTACATATTAGTAAATACAAGTTTACCAACAATTGCTCTGTAAATGTTTGAACCTGTAGTCCAGCTTATGTCCAATAGGTATCAGGTAATTAAGTTCACTAAACCCGTAAATAAAATAAACCATTAGATTTTTTTCAGTGTAAACACAATGAACCCTTTAATATATTTTTATTACCAGGATTTCTACCTACAATACATATATATAACTGACTGCAGTGCTCACTCATGTCATGTGAAATAGCAACTTTGTTATTTGTTGTTCTTTATTTATTTGGGCACAATGGCACATAACAGTGAGAGTGAGTGAACTTGTGAAGTGAAATCCCATACCTACAATATTAAAAGACAAAGAGATATCATGTCAGGGGGGCAGCGGGCTAAGCATTGACCAGCTAAGCTTTGTAGAGACAAGTCAGATCATCATGACTGCTGCTATTAGAGAGAGTTACTTTAATAAATAACATCAGTAATTAACATGTAATATGCTGAGGCCAACCAGGGATTTTATACACAAGACTGAAACAGCTAGCACAAGAGCCTGCCGGCTGAGGGTACTTAAATCAGGTAGGGCAGCCACATGCCACAGCTCCATAATGCGCCCCAGCCCCGCCATTTCATGATTCAATTCAATTATTTTCAAGATACTGTCTAGACTAGAAATTGGAATACATACCGATACTGGATAGGAAGGATTCTCTAGTTTTCTAGGAAATAGGAATTTTATTGTAAATATAAAATTAAGTAATGTATCATGTATTATATTAATAAATACACACTGCTGGGGAGAAAGTAAGAAACAATTAGGTTTGTTGTTATTTTATTTTAAAATAAAATTGAAAATCAATCTATTCTGAGGCTGAGCCCTGGCAGGGGAAAATTTTATTTTAAAATGCAGCAGCAGCACTAGCAAAAAAAAAAAAAAAAAGTCACATTACTTCCTAATCAAAAAAATTATTTGACCAAAAATGACCTAAATCCAGGGGGGGGGGGGGCAGCTGGATTCTGAGTGCCTAGGGCAGCACAAAAACTAAATACACCCCTGCCCCCCCAACATTACAACCCACCACCCACATACCCCTACTCTAAAACCCACCTAAACCCCCCTTAAAAAACCTAACACTAACCCCCTGAAGATCACCCTACCTTGAGCCGTCTTCACCCAGCCGGGCCGAAATCTTCATCCAATCCGGCGATGTGGTCCTCCATCCGGCCGAAGTCTTGATTCAAGCGGGGCAGATGAGGTTTTCCATCCAGCAGAAGTCTTCATCCAGGCGGCATCTTCTATCTTCATCCTTCCGGAGCGGAGCGGGTCCATCTTTAAGACATCCGACGAGGAGCTTCCATTCTGGCCGATGACTTCCCGACGAATAACGGTTCCTTTAAGTGACGTCATCCAAGATGGCGTCCCTCGAATTCCGATTGGCTGATAGAATCCTATCAGCCAATCGGAATTAATGTAGGAAAAATCTGATTGGTTGATTCAATCAGCCAATCTTATTGAGCTTGCATTCTATTGGCTGATTGGAACAGCCAATAGAATGCGAGCTCAATCCGATTGGCTGATTGAATCAACCAATCGGATTTTTCCTAGCTTAATTCCGATTGGCTGATAGGATTCTATCAGCCAATCGGAATTCGAGGGACGCCATCTTGGATGACGTCACTTAAAGGAACCGTCATTCGTTGGGAAGTCGTCGGCCAGGATGGAAGCTCCGCGTCAGATGTCTTGAAGATGGACCCGCTCCGCTCCGGAAGGATGAAGATAGAAGATGCCGCCTGGATGAAGACTTCTGCCAGATGGAAGACCTCTTCTGCCCCGCTTGGATCAAGACTTTGGCCGGATGGAGGACCACATCGCCGGATTGGATGAAGAGTTCGGCCCAGCTGGGTGAAGACGGCTCAAGGTAGGGTGATCTTCAGGGGGTTAGTGTTAGGTTTTTTTAAGGGGGTTTTGGTGGGTTTTAGAGTAGGGGTATGTGGGTTGTAATGTTGGGGGTATTGTATTTTTATTTACAGGTAAAAGAGCTGATTACTTTGGGGCAATGCCCCGCAAAAAGCCCTTTTAAGGGCTAGTAAAAGAGCTGATTACTTTTTTAATTTAGTATAGGGTAGGGACTTTTATTATTTTGGGGGGCTTTATTATTTTATTAGGGGGATTATATTAGGTGTAATTAGTTTAATAAAATTGTAATTTATTTTTTTATTTTCTGTAATTTAGTGTTTGTTTGTTTTTTTAGTAATTTAGTTTATTTAATTTAGTTGTATTTAATTGTAGGTAGTTTAGTTAATTAATTTAATTATAGAGTAGTGTTAGGTGTAATTGTAACTTAGGTTAGGGTTTATTTTACAGGTAATTTTGTATTTCTTTTAGCTAGTTAGTTATTAAATAGTTAATAACTATTTAATAACTATTGTACCTAGTTAAAATAAATACAATGTTGCCTGTAAAATAAAAATAAATCCTAAAATAGCTATAATGTAACTATTAGTTATATTGTAGCTATATTAGGGTTTATTTTATATCTAAGTATTTAGTTTTAAATAGGATTAATATATTTAATTATAGTAAATTTATTTAGATTTATTAAAAATAGATTTAAGTTAGGGGGTGTTTAGGGGTTAATACATTGAATATAGTAGCGGCGACATTGGGGGCGGCATATTAGGGGTTAATAATTGTAGGTAAGTGGCGGTGATGTTAGGGACGGCAGATTAGGGGTTAATAAAAATTATTATAGTGTTTGCGAGGCGGGAGTGCGGCGGTTTAGGGGTTAATACATTTATTATAGTGGTGGTGATGTCCGGTCGGCATATTAGGGGTTAATAATTGTAGGTAGGTTGCGGCGACATTGGGGGTGGAAGATTAGGGGTTAATACATATAATGTAGGTGTCAACGGTGTTAGGGGCAGCAGATTAGGGGTTCATAGGTATAATGTAGGTGGCGGCAGTGTCTGGAGCGGCAGATTAGGGGTTAATAATATAATGCAGATGTCGGCGATGTCGGGGGCAGCAGATTAGGGGTTAATAAGTGTAAGGTTAGGGGTGTTTAGACTCAGTATTCATGTTAGGGTGTTAGGTGTAGACTTAGAAGGTATTTCCCCATAGGAAACAATGGGGCTGTGTTAGGAGCTGAACGCTGCTTTTTTGCAGGTGTTAGGTTTTTTTCCAGCCCTCTCAGCCCCATTGTTTCCTATGGGGAAATCGTGCACAAGCACGTTTTAGCCAGCTTACCGCTACCGTAAGCAACGCTGGTATTACAGGTAGAAGTGGAGCTAAATTTGCTCAACGTTCACTGGCTAACACAGCCATTCAGAAAACTTGTAATACCAGCATTGTTTAACGTAGGCGCTGGAAAAAAAAGGAGCGTTAGCACCGCAAGTCTTTACCAACAAAACTCGTAATCTAGCAGATAGTGAAGTAATTTTAAGCAAATGATAATTCACATGGTGGTCCCGCCAAGGGGTTACTCACACTTTTCAGAGCTGCCCAGGCTCTGGAGTAGACGCACACCTGGTTTTATACTGCCAGATACCCAGTATAACACAAATTACAGGCCGCTGCTTGGATTCACCCCTTAAGAACCACAGCACATTTCCATTTTCTGACCGTTTGGGACCAAGGCTATTTTTACATTTCTGCGATGTTTGTGTTTAGCTGTAATTTTCAATTTTATGTTTCTCATTGAAATTATTTACAAACAGCTTGTGCAATTATGGCACACATTGTTGTAAATGCTTCTCTGGGGTCCCCTTTGTTCAGAAATAGCAGACTTAATTGGCTTTGGCTTTGCTTTTTGGCAATTAGAAGGCCGCTAAATGCCGCTGTGCATCACACATGAATTATGCCCAGCAGCGAAGGGGTTAATTAGGTAGTTTGTAGGGAGCTTGCACGGTTAATTTTAGCTTTAGTGTAGAGATCAGCCTCCCACCTGACACATCCCACCCCCTGATCCCTCCCAAAGAACTCTCTTCCCTCCCCCACCCAACAATTGTCTCCAGTAAACAATCCAGTGCTAAAATAAAAGTTTTTTTTTTTTTTAATTATCTATTCCGCTGTGATGGACCCCCTTAGCCCCCAACCTCCCTGATCCCCCCCAAACAGCTCTCTAACCCCCCCTATCCAGTTTGCCCCCAAAAACATTTTTTTTTAATTTATATTTATAAAGGATAGTTTTATCTGTAGTGTAGCTGCCCCCTCCCCCTTCCAGATCCTTTGATATGTGTTTATTTATTTATGTTTCCTCCTCCCTCTCACGCTGAAATTCCCTGGATCATTGGTGGTAGTGGTTGCTGCGCGCGAGCACACACACACACGCGCGCCCCCGCAGGCCCCCCCGCACGCTCCTGGCACACGGCGTGCACATTGTACTTACAGGAACCGGATGCCAGGTAGCAGGATGCCAGGTAGCAATGGGCCGTCCACCCACCTCCCTGCTAAGCTTCCACCCACCAACGATCGGCACCATCTCTACCGGTGCAGAGAGGGCCACAGAGTCTCTCTCTCTGCATCGGATGCTTGAAAAAGGGTATTGCAGTGATGTAACTTACTGACAGTTTTTGCAGGACGTACCTGGCACGTCCTTGGTCGTTAAGGGGTTAATAGCATTTATTATAAAAGCATATAAAAATATATAAAAACCAACAAATAAACCACCTTACATAAAGTCACTCGGGTATCTGTCCACATAAGCTTCTAAGTGGGTGAGAAATCACAACACCCTTCCCGGATGGAAGCGGATAGCGTGCCAAATTGCTACGCCAAAAACCGCTTGGTTAGTAATACACATGATACCTTTCCTGGTGTCTAATAGTAGGGGCGTGGCTGTGACGTTTCACTGTAAGCGTGCAACTTTTTCAAGGAAGTGAGATGGTGTGCGTCCTCTCCTCTGATGGTTATATACGGTGGCTGATTCCTCCTATTGGCCAATGGTGGTTGCGTCATGCGCAAGGTTTTCAACATTCCGTCCTCCATTTTTGAAGATGGCAAATCCTCATTAATATACGTGAAATACATTTTGAAAAAAGGACAAAATGGGATGTTTCTTTTCCTTATATAAAGTATAGCTATCTGAATTGCTACTCAATGAGTAAGTAAAAAAAATATATTTGCTTTATATTACATAAATATTCACAGGTAGATTACGAGTTGTGCGTTCGTGTTTTAATGCTGAAAAAATGGTCATTCCAGCGTTAAAACAGCAACGCAGTCATTACAAGTCTTGTCGGTATAGCTGTACCGCAAGCCTTTTAGCCTGTAACGCAACATCAGTCCCGCACTCTTAAAAATTATGTTTTTTCATGGGACTTCCATAGCGCTGTCATTACAAGTTTTGCGGTGGGGTTAAAAAGCTTACGTTACACCCTATAACGACAAGACCCGTAGCGCCATCTGAGAGCAGTAATTATGAGTTTTACATAACAAAAGTGTTACATAAAACTCAAAACTAAAGTGTTAGAATGAGAGCTGCTTAAATCCTATTGGCTAATTTGAACAGCTAATAGGATTTTAGCAGCTCTAATTCCTATTGCCTGATTCAAATTTTTAAGCCAATAGGAATGCAATGGTACCCCCAGTATAAAAGGAGTATCTTGCATTTCAATCCTCAGTGTACGGCGGACGATTGCATAAAGAGGACCTCCACGTCGGATCGATGGACCTCCTCCAGGACTTTGGCCTGGACCTCCGCCTCCGCACAACGCCGCTCCGCCTCCGCAGGGATGAAGAAGATGCTGGTCCCGCGATGGATGAAGATGGAGCCACCTGGATGAAGATGCCACCTGGATGAAAATTGTTCAACCGGGACTTCAACAACTGTAAGTACCTAAAGATGTTTTTTTTGGGGTGTTTTTTTTTTAGATTAGGGTGGACACTCTTAAAAGATCAAAATACCCTTTTAAGGGCAGCAAAAGAGCTGAATGCCCTTTTAAGGGCAATGCCCATACAAATGCCCTTTTCAGGACAATGGGTAGATTAGGTTTTTTAAATATTTTTTTTTATTTTTTATTTTTTGGGGGGGTGGAGGTTTGTAATGTTAGTGGGTCTTTGTATTTTTTTTAAAAAAAGAGCTGATATATTTAGGGCAATGCCCTACAAAACGCCCTTTTAAGGGCTATTTGTAGTTTATTCTAGATTAGGTTTCATTTATTTTGGGGTGTTTTTTTTTAAAATGGGGTATTAGAATAGGAATAATTTTTATTTTGAGTTATTTTGTGTTTTTTTTTTCTTTTTGGGGTGCGTTTTTATTTTTAGATTAGAGGTTGGACATTTCATAAAAGAGCTGAATGCCCTTTAAGGGCAGGAAAAAGAGCTAAATGCCCTTTTAAGTGCAATGTCCATACAAATGCCCTTTTCAGGGCAATGGGTAGATTAGGTTTTACTTTATTTTTATTTTGTGGGTTTGAGGGGTGGGGGTTTGTATACTGTTAGGGGGTGTTTGTTTTTCTTTTGTAGGAAAAGAGCTGCAATGCCCTACAAAAGGCCCTTGTAAGGGCCTACAAAAGGCCTTTTTAAGGGCCATGGTAGTTTATTACAGATTAGGCATTTTATTTTGGGGTGTTTTTTTTTAAAACAGGGAATATTTTTTATTGTTTTGGATAATTTCGTTTGTTATTTTTTGTAATGGTAGTGTTTTTTATTTTTTGTAATGTTAGGTTTTAGTGTAAGGCAGCTTAGGTTTTATTTCACAGGTAAGTTTGTATTTATTTAAACTAGGTAGTTAGTAAATAGTTAATAACTATTTACTAACTAGTCTACCTAGATAAAATAAATACAAACTTACCTGTGAAATAATAATAAAACCTAAGCTAGCTACAATATAACTATTAGTTATATTGTAGCAAGCTTAGGTTTTATTTCACAGGTAAGTATGTATTTAGTTTTAAATAGGTATTAAGTTAATAATTGTAACTTTAATTTAGCTCTATTTTAAATATGTTACAGTTAGGTGGTGTTAGGTTTAGGGTTATGGTTACGGTTAGGTTTAGGGGTTAATAGTTTAATTTAGGTTGTTGGGATGTGGGGGGGTTGGCGGTTTAGGGGTAAATAAATTAATTTAGTGGTAGTGATGTGGGAGGCCAAAGGTTTAGGGGTTAATAGCTTTATTTAGTGGCAGTGATGTCGGGGAGTGGCGGAATAGGGGTTAATAGATTTATTATAGTGTGGGCGATGTTGGGGTGCAGGGGAATAGGGGTTAATAACTTTAGAATAGTGGCGGCAATATCGGGAGTGGCAGATTAGGGGTTAATAGATTTATTTAGGTGGTGGAGATATCGGGAGCGGCAGATTAGAGGTTAATAACATTATGTAGGTGGCGGCAATGTTGGGGGCAGCAGATTCGGGGTGTTTAGACATGGGGTTTATGTTAGGGTGTTAGGTTTAAACTACCTCTTTTTTTCCCCATAGACTTCAATGGGGCTGCGTTATGGAGCTTTTCGTTCCGTGATCACAGGTGTTAGGTCTTTTTCTAACACTCTCTCCCCACTGATGTCTATGGGGAAAGCCTGCACAAGCACATCAAAACGCAACCATATCGCAGGCACAAGGTGGCTGTTTGAAAACTTGTAATGGCAGTGCTATAGAGGGTAAAATAGCGCAACTTTTGTTGCCTTAGTTAAATGCCCTCTAACGCGCATAACTTGTAATCTACCTGATTATTCTTTATCACAATGAGTGGGTATAAGCTCTTAAATAAACATATATTGATACATATTGTATCTCCCTAATAAATTGCAATAATAGTCATATATATGATTATAAATAAACATAAATTGACATTTTTGCTAAATATTTAACTCAAACCCAACAGGGTAGATAATAGAATGAATCTATCAGGGACAAGTATAAAAAGGAGTCAGTAAAGGGATAACGAAAAATCGCATATAGATTTACATACAGAATAACATATAGAGGGGGCGGGGGGAGATCAATGAAAAAAAAATGCCATTCAAAATCTTTGTTCAAGCCATTGAGGACTAAAGTATCCAGAATATAGATCCACTTCATCTCTAATTGTCCTAAATCATTCAGTCTATCACCCCCCCTCCAATATTGTGTGGCTTTCCTGATTCCTATAAATTCTAAATGCTTGGGGTCTCTGTTATGAATTTTATAACAATGGGCAAATATGTGCTTTTTGTAAACTGTCTTATGTTGTATACATGCTCGTTTATTCTGGTCTTTAAAAGTCTGGTAGTTCTTCCTATGTAAAACAAATTACACAAACATCATAACATGTATACAGCATATTTACTATTACAATTTATTAACTCTCTTATCTCAAATTCCTTTCCTTCCTTAGACCAAAAGTTTTTAGTGACTTTCTTTCTTTTGTGTTCTGACATGTGTTGCATGATTTGCATTTTACAAACCCAATTTGTGCTGTATTTAGCCAATTGGTATTGTTATCTTTAATGTAACTACATGTTAATTGATCTTTGATGTTGGGAACCTTTCTATATACATTGGTGGTATTTTCTTATAGAATAGCTTCTAGAACTGGATCTCTGAACAGTATTTTCCAATGCTTGTTAATTATATCATGAATCTGGTTATATTGGGTGCTGTGTCTTAAGACTAATGGTTCTACTGTTTTCTTAGGACCTTCATTATTGTATATTTTATTTTTGTACTGTAACAGATCACTTCTTTCCATCTTATCAACCTCCTCTATTGTCCTTATAATATTTTCTTCATTGTAATTATTTTCTATAAATCGTTCTTTAAGGATCTCAGCTTGTATTTGGTATTCTTTGTTATCGTTATAATTTATTTTCAACCTTATAAATTGGCTTTTGGGGATGTTAGAAAGCCATCTTGTTTTGTGGCAACTATTAGTATTAATAAAATTATTAACATCTACCTTTTTGAAAATGTTTTTAATCTTAATTTCTTCAATATATATTTCTAGATCTAAAAATTCTACTTTATGTTGATTATAATTCCATGTGAAACCTATGTTGAATTTATTATTCTCCAAATATTTTAAACATTTAATTAACTGATTTCCAGAACCAGACCAAATGAAAAATATGTTGTCTATGTAACGAAGATAGGAAACAAGGTAATTGTGCCCAGTCATATAGGCTAAACACAAAAAGATCTTACCAGTGAGCCAAATATAAATTCGCATAACTGGGCGCAAACCTTGTTCCCAATGCCGTTCCACTAATCTGTAAGAAATATTGATGATCAAACCAAAAATAATTGTGATCTAAAATGAATGTTATCCCTTCCAGTATAAAATCAGTTTAAGGAGTAGATAATTCTGCATCCTGGGGAAGTATCTATTTAATAGCTTGTAGTCCTAAATCTTTTTTTATGTTGGTATACAGGGATGATACATCTCCTGTCATTAACCACTAGTGATGTCCCGAACCTAAAAATTTCGATTTGCGAACGGCGGACTGGAACTTCCGCTACTGTTCGCGAACCGGCGAACCGCCATTGACTTCAATAGGCAGGCGAACTTTAAAACCCACAAGGACTCTTTCTGGCCACAATAGTGATGGAAAAGTTGTTTCAAGGGTACTAACACCTGGACTGTGGCATGCTAGAGGGGGATCCATGGCAAAACTCCCATGTAAAATTACATAGTTGATGCAAAGTCTGCTTTTAACCCATAAAGGGCCTAAATCACCTAACATTCCTAAATTGTTTGGAATAACGTGCTTTAAAACATCAGTTATGATGTTGTATAGATCAGGTAGTGTAAGGGTTATGCCCGCTTCACAGTGACAGACCAAACTCTCAGTGTAACGCACCGCAAACAACCGCAAACAGTCCATTTGCACAACCACGAGATAGATTTGATAGATAGATTCATAGATTACATAGCTCAATAGATGCAATATACATATGATAGATACAAATTACATATATCAATAGATGCAATATACATTTGATAGATACGAATTACATAGATCAATAGATGCAATATACATTTGATAGATACGAATTATATAGATCAAAAGATGCAATATACATTTGATAGATACGAATTACATAGATCAAAAGATGCAATATACATTTTATAGATACGAATTACATCGATCAATAGATGCAATATACATTTGATAGATATGATTGATAGTTAGATAGATTTGATAGAAAAATAGATAGATTTGAAAGATATATAATTTCCCTGATAGAGTATAACAATAAGACATGCAGTCTGGGACCCGTGGTGTGTTAAGTAGTACTATTCTTAGCAGTTTACTACTACCTGTTACTCCCCCTATCAGGGGAGGTCTATATGGCCTGCCTGATTACCCTCACCAAATATAACCACAAGACATGCGGTCTGGGACCCATGGTAACTAGGTTGTGTTAAGTAGTACTATTCTTAGCACTTTCATCCCTGTAACTCCCCCTATCGGGGGAGGTCTATATGGCCTGCATGATTACCCTGACAAAGTATAACAACCAAACATGCGGTCTGGGACCCATGGTGGTACTGGTATAACTAGGTTGTCTTAAGTAGTACTATTCTTAGCAGTTTAATCCCTGTGATTGGTCTGTCCTCCTACTTCAAATTTGTCAAAAACACAAGTGGCTGTCTCAAAACAGTCCGGACACGGAGATAGATTTGATAGATAGATATACATAAATTGATAGTTAGATAGAATCGATAGAAGATAAATAGATAGATTTGTTAGATATATAATTACCCTGACAAAGTATAATAATTAAACATGCGGTCTGGGACCCATGGTAACTAGGTTGTGTTAAGTAGTACTATTCTTAGCACTTTAATCCCTGTAACTCCCCCTATCGGGAGAGGTCTATATGGCCTGCACGATTACCCTGACAAAGTATCACAACAAGACATGCGGTCTGGGACCCATGGTAACTAGGTTTTGTTTATATTAGTACTATTCTTAGCACTTTAATCCATGTTACTCCCCCTATCTGTGTAGGTCTATATGGCCTGCATGGTTACCCTGAGAAAGTATAACAACAAGACATGCGGTCTGGGACCCATGGTAATTAGGTTGTGTTTAGTAGTACTATTCTTAGCACTTTAATCCATTTTACTCCCCTTATCGGGGGGGGGGGGGGGGGCAGGGGGGGTCTGTATGGCCTGCATGATTACCCTTACAAAGTATAATAACAAGACATGCGGTCTGGGACCCATGGTAACTAGGTTTTGTTTATATTAGTACTATTCTTAGCACTTTAATCCCTTTTACTCCCCCTATCGGGGGAGGTCTATACGGCCTGCCTGATTACCCTCACCAAATATAACAACAAGACATGCGGTCTGGGACCCATGCCATGGTAACTAGGTTGTGTTAAGTTGTACTATTCTTAGCACTTTAATCCATGTAACTCCCCCTATCGGGGGAGGTCTATACGGCCTGCCTGATTACCCACACCAAATATAACAACAAGACATGCGGTCTGGGACCCATGGTAACTAGGTTGTGTTTATATTAGTACTATTCTTAGCACTTTAATCCCTTTTACTCCCCCTATCGGGGGAGGTCTATACAGCCTGCCTGATTACCCTCACCAAATATAACCACAAGACATGTGGTCTGAGACCCATGGTAACTAGGTTGTGTTAAGTAGTACTGTTCTTATTAGTTTAATACCTGTTACTCACCCTATCGGGGGAGGTCTATATGGCCTGCATGATTACCCTACCAAAATATAATAATGACATGCGGTCTGGGACCCATGGTAACTAGGTTGTGTTTTAAGTAGTACTATTCTTAGCACTTTAATCCCTGTTACTCCCCCTATCGGGGGAAGTCTATATGGCCTGCATGATTACCCTCACCAAAATATAACAACAAGACATGCGGTCTGGGACCCATGGTAACTAGGCTTTGTTTATATTAGTACTATTCTTAGCACTTTAATCCCTTTTACTCCCCCTATCGGGGGAGGTCTATATGGCCTGCCTGATTACACTCACCAAATATAACAACAAGACATGCGGTCTGGGACCCATGGTAACTAGGTTGTGTTTATATTAGTACTATTCTTAGCACTTTAATCCCTTTTACTCCCCCTATCGGGGGAGGTCTATACAGCCTGCCTGATTACCCTCACCAAATATAACCACAAGACATGTGGTCTGAGACCCATGGTAACTAGGTTGTGTTAAGTAGTACTGTTCTTATTAGTTTAATACCTGTTACTCACCCTATCGGGGGAGGTCTATATGGCCTGCATGATTACCCTACCAAAATATAATAATGACATGCGGTCTGGGACCCATGGTAACTAGGTTGTGTTTTAAGTAGTACTATTCTTAGCACTTTAATCCCTGTTACTCCCCCTGGCGGTTTAGGGGTAAATAAATTAATTTAGTGGTAGTGATGTGGGAGGCCAAAGGTTTAGGGGTTAATAGCTTTATTTAGTGGCAGTGATGTCGGGGAGTGGCGGAATAGGGGTTAATAGATTTATTATAGTGTGGGCGATGTTGGGGTGCAGGGGAATAGGGGTTAATAACTTTAGAATAGTGGCGGCAATATCGGGAGTGGCAGATTAGGGGTTAATAGATTTATTTAGGTGGTGGAGATATCGGGAGCGGCAGATTAGAGGTTAATAACATTATGTAGGTGGCGGCAATGTTGGGGGCAGCAGATTCGGGGTGTTTAGACATGGGGTTTATGTTAGGGTGTTAGGTTTAAACTACCTCTTTTTTTCCCCATAGACTTCAATGGGGCTGCGTTATGGAGCTTTTCGTTCCGTGATCACAGGTGTTAGGTCTTTTTCTAACACTCTCTCCCCACTGATGTCTATGGGGAAAGCCTGCACAAGCACATCAAAACGCAACCATATCGCAGGCACAAGGTGGCTGTTTGAAAACTTGTAATGGCAGTGCTATAGAGGGTAAAATAGCGCAACTTTTGTTGCCTTAGTTAAATGCCCTCTAACGCGCATAACTTGTAATCTACCTGATTATTCTTTATCACAATGAGTGGGTATAAGCTCTTAAATAAACATATATTGATACATATTGTATCTCCCTAATAAATTGCAATAATAGTCATATATATGATTATAAATAAACATAAATTGACATTTTTGCTAAATATTTAACTCAAACCCAACAGGGTAGATAATAGAATGAATCTATCAGGGACAAGTATAAAAAGGAGTCAGTAAAGGGATAACGAAAAATCGCATATAGATTTACATACAGAATAACATATAGAGGGGGCGGGGGGAGATCAATGAAAAAAAAATGCCATTCAAAATCTTTGTTCAAGCCATTGAGGACTAAAGTATCCAGAATATAGATCCACTTCATCTCTAATTGTCCTAAATCATTCAGTCTATCACCCCCCCTCCAATATTGTGTGGCTTTCCTGATTCCTATAAATTCTAAATGCTTGGGGTCTCTGTTATGAATTTTATAACAATGGGCAAATATGTGCTTTTTGTAAACTGTCTTATGTTGTATACATGCTCGTTTATTCTGGTCTTTAAAAGTCTGGTAGTTCTTCCTATGTAAAACAAATTACACAAACATCATAACATGTATACAGCATATTTACTATTACAATTTATTAACTCTCTTATCTCAAATTCCTTTCCTTCCTTAGACCAAAAGTTTTTAGTGACTTTCTTTCTTTTGTGTTCTGACATGTGTTGCATGATTTGCATTTTACAAACCCAATTTGTGCTGTATTTAGCCAATTGGTATTGTTATCTTTAATGTAACTACATGTTAATTGATCTTTGATGTTGGGAACCTTTCTATATACATTGGTGGTATTTTCTTATAGAATAGCTTCTAGAACTGGATCTCTGAACAGTATTTTCCAATGCTTGTTAATTATATCATGAATCTGGTTATATTGGGTGCTGTGTCTTAAGACTAATGGTTCTACTGTTTTCTTAGGACCTTCATTATTGTATATTTTATTTTTGTACTGTAACAGATCACTTCTTTCCATCTTATCAACCTCCTCTATTGTCCTTATAATATTTTCTTCATTGTAATTATTTTCTATAAATCGTTCTTTAAGGATCTCAGCTTGTATTTGGTATTCTTTGTTATCGTTATAATTTATTTTCAACCTTATAAATTGGCTTTTGGGGATGTTAGAAAGCCATCTTGTTTTGTGGCAACTATTAGTATTAATAAAATTATTAACATCTACCTTTTTGAAAATGTTTTTAATCTTAATTTCTTCAATATATATTTCTAGATCTAAAAATTCTACTTTATGTTGATTATAATTCCATGTGAAACCTATGTTGAATTTATTATTCTCCAAATATTTTAAACATTTAATTAACTGATTTCCAGAACCAGACCAAATGAAAAATATGTTGTCTATGTAACGAAGATAGGAAACAAGGTAATTGTGCCCAGTCATATAGGCTAAACACAAAAAGATCTTACCAGTGAGCCAAATATAAATTCGCATAACTGGGCGCAAACCTTGTTCCCAATGCCGTTCCACTAATCTGTAAGAAATATTGATGATCAAACCAAAAATAATTGTGATCTAAAATGAATGTTATCCCTTCCAGTATAAAATCAGTTTAAGGAGTAGATAATTCTGCATCCTGGGGAAGTATCTATTTAATAGCTTGTAGTCCTAAATCTTTTTTTATGTTGGTATACAGGGATGATACATCTCCTGTCATTAACCACTAGTGATGTCCCGAACCTAAAAATTTCGATTTGCGAACGGCGGACTGGAACTTCCGCTACTGTTCGCGAACCGGCGAACCGCCATTGACTTCAATAGGCAGGCGAACTTTAAAACCCACAAGGACTCTTTCTGGCCACAATAGTGATGGAAAAGTTGTTTCAAGGGTACTAACACCTGGACTGTGGCATGCTAGAGGGGGATCCATGGCAAAACTCCCATGTAAAATTACATAGTTGATGCAAAGTCTGCTTTTAACCCATAAAGGGCCTAAATCACCTAACATTCCTAAATTGTTTGGAATAACGTGCTTTAAAACATCAGTTATGATGTTGTATAGATCAGGTAGTGTAAGGGTTATGCCCGCTTCACAGTGACAGACCAAACTCTCAGTGTAACGCACCGCAAACAACCGCAAACAGTCCATTTGCACAACCACGAGATAGATTTGATAGATAGATTCATAGATTACATAGCTCAATAGATGCAATATACATATGATAGATACAAATTACATATATCAATAGATGCAATATACATTTGATAGATACGAATTACATAGATCAATAGATGCAATATACATTTGATAGATACGAATTATATAGATCAAAAGATGCAATATACATTTGATAGATACGAATTACATAGATCAAAAGATGCAATATACATTTTATAGATACGAATTACATCGATCAATAGATGCAATATACATTTGATAGATATGATTGATAGTTAGATAGATTTGATAGAAAAATAGATAGATTTGAAAGATATATAATTTCCCTGATAGAGTATAACAATAAGACATGCAGTCTGGGACCCGTGGTGTGTTAAGTAGTACTATTCTTAGCAGTTTACTACTACCTGTTACTCCCCCTATCAGGGGAGGTCTATATGGCCTGCCTGATTACCCTCACCAAATATAACCACAAGACATGCGGTCTGGGACCCATGGTAACTAGGTTGTGTTAAGTAGTACTATTCTTAGCACTTTCATCCCTGTAACTCCCCCTATCGGGGGAGGTCTATATGGCCTGCATGATTACCCTGACAAAGTATAACAACCAAACATGCGGTCTGGGACCCATGGTGGTACTGGTATAACTAGGTTGTCTTAAGTAGTACTATTCTTAGCAGTTTAATCCCTGTGATTGGTCTGTCCTCCTACTTCAAATTTGTCAAAAACACAAGTGGCTGTCTCAAAACAGTCCGGACACGGAGATAGATTTGATAGATAGATATACATAAATTGATAGTTAGATAGAATCGATAGAAGATAAATAGATAGATTTGTTAGATATATAATTACCCTGACAAAGTATAATAATTAAACATGCGGTCTGGGACCCATGGTAACTAGGTTGTGTTAAGTAGTACTATTCTTAGCACTTTAATCCCTGTAACTCCCCCTATCGGGAGAGGTCTATATGGCCTGCACGATTACCCTGACAAAGTATCACAACAAGACATGCGGTCTGGGACCCATGGTAACTAGGTTTTGTTTATATTAGTACTATTCTTAGCACTTTAATCCATGTTACTCCCCCTATCTGTGTAGGTCTATATGGCCTGCATGGTTACCCTGAGAAAGTATAACAACAAGACATGCGGTCTGGGACCCATGGTAATTAGGTTGTGTTTAGTAGTACTATTCTTAGCACTTTAATCCATTTTACTCCCCTTATCGGGGGGGGGGGGGGCAGGGGGGGTCTGTATGGCCTGCATGATTACCCTTACAAAGTATAATAACAAGACATGCGGTCTGGGACCCATGGTAACTAGGTTTTGTTTATATTAGTACTATTCTTAGCACTTTAATCCCTTTTACTCCCCCTATCGGGGGAGGTCTATACGGCCTGCCTGATTACCCTCACCAAATATAACAACAAGACATGCGGTCTGGGACCCATGCCATGGTAACTAGGTTGTGTTAAGTTGTACTATTCTTAGCACTTTAATCCATGTAACTCCCCCTATCGGGGGAGGTCTATACGGCCTGCCTGATTACCCACACCAAATATAACAACAAGACATGCGGTCTGGGACCCATGGTAACTAGGTTGTGTTTATATTAGTACTATTCTTAGCACTTTAATCCCTTTTACTCCCCCTATCGGGGGAGGTCTATACAGCCTGCCTGATTACCCTCACCAAATATAACCACAAGACATGTGGTCTGAGACCCATGGTAACTAGGTTGTGTTAAGTAGTACTGTTCTTATTAGTTTAATACCTGTTACTCACCCTATCGGGGGAGGTCTATATGGCCTGCATGATTACCCTACCAAAATATAATAATGACATGCGGTCTGGGACCCATGGTAACTAGGTTGTGTTTTAAGTAGTACTATTCTTAGCACTTTAATCCCTGTTACTCCCCCTATCGGGGGAAGTCTATATGGCCTGCATGATTACCCTCACCAAAATATAACAACAAGACATGCGGTCTGGGACCCATGGTAACTAGGCTTTGTTTATATTAGTACTATTCTTAGCACTTTAATCCCTTTTACTCCCCCTATCGGGGGAGGTCTATATGGCCTGCCTGATTACACTCACCAAATATAACAACAAGACATGCGGTCTGGGACCCATGGTAACTAGGTTGTGTTTATATTAGTACTATTCTTAGCACTTTAATCCCTTTTACTCCCCCTATCGGGGGAGGTCTATACAGCCTGCCTGATTACCCTCACCAAATATAACCACAAGACATGTGGTCTGAG
This sequence comes from Bombina bombina, assembly GCF_027579735.1. NCBI lineage: Eukaryota > Metazoa > Chordata > Amphibia > Anura > Bombinatoridae > Bombina > Bombina bombina. The sequence continues at coordinate 44,855 of NW_026511249.1, read as the reverse complement.
ACCCATGGTAACTAGGTTGTGTTAAGTAGTACTGTTCTTATTAGTTTAATACCTGTTACTCACCCTATCGGGGGAGGTCTATATGGCCTGCATGATTACCCTACCAAAATATAATAATGACATGCGGTCTGGGACCCATGGTAACTAGGTTGTGTTTTAAGTAGTACTATTCTTAGCACTTTAATCCCTGTTACTCCCCCTGGCGGTTTAGGGGTAAATAAATTAATTTAGTGGTAGTGATGTGGGAGGCCAAAGGTTTAGGGGTTAATAGCTTTATTTAGTGGCAGTGATGTCGGGGAGTGGCAGAATAGGGGTTAATAGATTTATTATAGTGTGGGCGATGTTGGGGTGCAGGGGAATAGGGGTTAATAACTTTAGAATAGTGGCGGCAATATCGGGAGTGGCAGATTAGGGGTTAATAGATTTATTTAGGTGGTGGAGATATCGGGAGCGGCAGATTAGAGGTTAATAACATTATGTAGGTGGCGGCAATGTTGGGGGCAGCAGATTCGGGGTGTTTAGACATGGGGTTTATGTTAGGGTGTTAGGTTTAAACTACCTCTTTTTTTCCCCATAGACTTCAATGGGGCTGCGTTATGGAGCTTTTCGTTCCGTGATCACAGGTGTTAGGTCTTTTTCTAACACTCTCTCCCCACTGATGTCTATGGGGAAAGCCTGCACAAGCACATCAAAACGCAACCATATCGCAGGCACAAGGTGGCTGTTTGAAAACTTGTAATGGCAGTGCTATAGAGGGTAAAATAGCGCAACTTTTGTTGCCTTAGTTAAATGCCCTCTAACGCGCATAACTTGTAATCTACCTGATTATTCTTTATCACAATGAGTGGGTATAAGCTCTTAAATAAACATATATTGATACATATTGTATCTCCCTAATAAATTGCAATAATAGTCATATATATGATTATAAATAAACATAAATTGACATTTTTGCTAAATATTTAACTCAAACCCAACAGGGTAGATAATAGAATGAATCTATCAGGGACAAGTATAAAAAGGAGTCAGTAAAGGGATAACGAAAAATCGCATATAGATTTACATACAGAATAACATATAGAGGGGGCGGGGGGAGATCAATGAAAAAAAAATGCCATTCAAAATCTTTGTTCAAGCCATTGAGGACTAAAGTATCCAGAATATAGATCCACTTCATCTCTAATTGTCCTAAATCATTCAGTCTATCACCCCCCCTCCAATATTGTGTGGCTTTCCTGATTCCTATAAATTCTAAATGCTTGGGGTCTCTGTTATGAATTTTATAACAATGGGCAAATATGTGCTTTTTGTAAACTGTCTTATGTTGTATACATGCTCGTTTATTCTGGTCTTTAAAAGTCTGGTAGTTCTTCCTATGTAAAACAAATTACACAAACATCATAACATGTATACAGCATATTTACTATTACAATTTATTAACTCTCTTATCTCAAATTCCTTTCCTTCCTTAGACCAAAAGTTTTTAGTGACTTTCTTTCTTTTGTGTTCTGACATGTGTTGCATGATTTGCATTTTACAAACCCAATTTGTGCTGTATTTAGCCAATTGGTATTGTTATCTTTAATGTAACTACATGTTAATTGATCTTTGATGTTGGGAACCTTTCTATATACATTGGTGGTATTTTCTTATAGAATAGCTTCTAGAACTGGATCTCTGAACAGTATTTTCCAATGCTTGTTAATTATATCATGAATCTGGTTATATTGGGTGCTGTGTCTTAAGACTAATGGTTCTACTGTTTTCTTAGGACCTTCATTATTGTATATTTTATTTTTGTACTGTAACAGATCACTTCTTTCCATCTTATCAACCTCCTCTATTGTCCTTATAATATTTTCTTCATTGTAATTATTTTCTATAAATCGTTCTTTAAGGATCTCAGCTTGTATTTGGTATTCTTTGTTATCGTTATAATTTATTTTCAACCTTATAAATTGGCTTTTGGGGATGTTAGAAAGCCATCTTGTTTTGTGGCAACTATTAGTATTAATAAAATTATTAACATCTACCTTTTTGAAAATGTTTTTAATCTTAATTTCTTCAATATATATTTCTAGATCTAAAAATTCTACTTTATGTTGATTATAATTCCATGTGAAACCTATGTTGAATTTATTATTCTCCAAATATTTTAAACATTTAATTAACTGATTTCCAGAACCAGACCAAATGAAAAATATGTTGTCTATGTAACGAAGATAGGAAACAAGGTAATTGTGCCCAGTCATATAGGCTAAACACAAAAAGATCTTACCAGTGAGCCAAATATAAATTCGCATAACTGGGCGCAAACCTTGTTCCCAATGCCGTTCCACTAATCTGTAAGAAATATTGATGATCAAACCAAAAATAATTGTGATCTAAAATGAATGTTATCCCTTCCAGTATAAAATCAGTTTAAGGAGTAGATAATTCTGCATCCTGGGGAAGTATCTATTTAATAGCTTGTAGTCCTAAATCTTTTTTTATGTTGGTATACAGGGATGATACATCTCCTGTCATTAACCACTAGTGATGTCCCGAACCTAAAAATTTCGATTTGCGAACGGCGGACTGGAACTTCCGCTACTGTTCGCGAACCGGCGAACCGCCATTGACTTCAATAGGCAGGCGAACTTTAAAACCCACAAGGACTCTTTCTGGCCACAATAGTGATGGAAAAGTTGTTTCAAGGGTACTAACACCTGGACTGTGGCATGCTAGAGGGGGATCCATGGCAAAACTCCCATGTAAAATTACATAGTTGATGCAAAGTCTGCTTTTAACCCATAAAGGGCCTAAATCACCTAACATTCCTAAATTGTTTGGAATAACGTGCTTTAAAACATCAGTTATGATGTTGTATCGATCAGGTAGTGTAAGGGTTATGCCCGCTTCACAGTGACAGACCAAACTCTCAGTGTAACGCACCGCAAACAACCGCAAACAGTCCATTTGCACAACCACGAGATAGATTTGATAGATAGATTCATAGATTACATAGCTCAATAGATGCAATATACATATGATAGATACAAATTACATATATCAATAGATGCAATATACATTTGATAGATACGAATTACATAGATCAATAGATGCAATATACATTTGATAGATACGAATTATATAGATCAAAAGATGCAATATACATTTGATAGATACGAATTACATAGATCAAAAGATGCAATATACATTTTATAGATACGAATTACATCGATCAATAGATGCAATATACATTTGATAGATATGATTGATAGTTAGATAGATTTGATAGAAAAATAGATAGATTTGAAAGATATATAATTTCCCTGATAGAGTATAACAATAAGACATGCAGTCTGGGACCCGTGGTGTGTTAAGTAGTACTATTCTTAGCAGTTTACTACTACCTGTTACTCCCCCTATCAGGGGAGGTCTATATGGCCTGCCTGATTACCCTCACCAAATATAACCACAAGACATGCGGTCTGGGACCCATGGTAACTAGGTTGTGTTAAGTAGTACTATTCTTAGCACTTTCATCCCTGTAACTCCCCCTATCGGGGGAGGTCTATATGGCCTGCATGATTACCCTGACAAAGTATAACAACCAAACATGCGGTCTGGGACCCATGGTGGTACTGGTATAACTAGGTTGTCTTAAGTAGTACTATTCTTAGCAGTTTAATCCCTGTGATTGGTCTGTCCTCCTACTTCAAATTTGTCAAAAACACAAGTGGCTGTCTCAAAACAGTCCGGACACGGAGATAGATTTGATAGATAGATATACATAAATTGATAGTTAGATAGAATCGATAGAAGATAAATAGATAGATTTGTTAGATATATAATTACCCTGACAAAGTATAATAATTAAACATGCGGTCTGGGACCCATGGTAACTAGGTTGTGTTAAGTAGTACTATTCTTAGCACTTTAATCCCTGTAACTCCCCCTATCGGGAGAGGTCTATATGGCCTGCACGATTACCCTGACAAAGTATCACAACAAGACATGCGGTCTGGGACCCATGGTAACTAGGTTTTGTTTATATTAGTACTATTCTTAGCACTTTAATCCATGTTACTCCCCCTATCTGTGTAGGTCTATATGGCCTGCATGGTTACCCTGAGAAAGTATAACAACAAGACATGCGGTCTGGGACCCATGGTAATTAGGTTGTGTTTAGTAGTACTATTCTTAGCACTTTAATCCATTTTACTCCCCTTATCGGGGGGGGGGGGGGCAGGGGGGGTCTGTATGGCCTGCATGATTACCCTTACAAAGTATAATAACAAGACATGCGGTCTGGGACCCATGGTAACTAGGTTTTGTTTATATTAGTACTATTCTTAGCACTTTAATCCCTTTTACTCCCCCTATCGGGGGAGGTCTATACGGCCTGCCTGATTACCCTCACCAAATATAACAACAAGACATGCGGTCTGGGACCCATGCCATGGTAACTAGGTTGTGTTAAGTTGTACTATTCTTAGCACTTTAATCCATGTAACTCCCCCTATCGGGGGAGGTCTATACGGCCTGCCTGATTACCCACACCAAATATAACAACAAGACATGCGGTCTGGGACCCATGGTAACTAGGTTGTGTTTATATTAGTACTATTCTTAGCACTTTAATCCCTTTTACTCCCCCTATCGGGGGAGGTCTATACAGCCTGCCTGATTACCCTCACCAAATATAACAACAAGACATGTGGTCTAGGTTGTGTTAAGTAGTACTGTTCTTATTAGTTTAATACCTGTTACTCACCCTATCGGGGGAGGTCTATATGGCCTGCATGATTACCCTACCAAAATATAATAATGACATGCGGTCTGGGACCCATGGTAACTAGGTTGTGTTTTAAGTAGTACTATTCTTAGCACTTTAATCCCTGTTACTCCCCCTATCGGGGGAAGTCTATATGGCCTGCATGATTACCCTCACCAAAATATAACAACAAGACATGCGGTCTGGGACCCATGGTAACTAGGCTTTGTTTATATTAGTACTATTCTTAGCACTTTAATCCCTTTTACTCCCCCTATCGGGGGAGGTCTATATGGCCTGCCTGATTACACTCACCAAATATAACAACAAGACATGCGGTCTGGGACCCATGGTAACTAGGTTGTGTTTATATTAGTACTATTCTTAGCACTTTAATCCCTTTTACTCCCCCTATCGGGGGAGGTCTATACAGCCTGCCTGATTACCCTCACCAAATATAACCACAAGACATGTGGTCTGAGACCCATGGTAACTAGGTTGTGTTAAGTAGTACTGTTCTTATTAGTTTAATACCTGTTACTCACCCTATCGGGGGAGGTCTATATGGCCTGCATGATTACCCTACCAAAATATAATAATGACATGCGGTCTGGGACCCATGGTAACTAGGTTGTGTTTTAAGTAGTACTATTCTTAGCACTTTAATCCCTGTTACTCCCCCTATCGGGGGAAGTCTATATGGCCTGCATGATTACCCTCACCAAAATATAACAACAAGACATGCGGTCTGGGACCCATGGTAACTAGGCTTTGTTTATATTAGTACTATTCTTAGCACTTTAATCCCTTTTACTCCCCCTATCGGGGGAGGTCTATACGGCCTGCCTGATTACCCTCACCAAATATAACCACAAGACATGCAGTCTGTGACCCATGCCATGGTAACTAGGTTGTGTTAAGTTGTACTATTCTTAGCACTTTAATCCCTGTTACTCCCCCTATCTGGGGAAGTCTATATGGCCTGCATGATTACCCTCACAACAAAATATAACAACAAGACATGCGGTCTGGGACCCATGGTAACTAGGCTTTGTTTATATTAGTACTATTCTTAGCACTTTAATCCCTTTTACTCCCCCTATCGGGGGAGGTCTATACGGCCTGCCTGATTACCCTCACCAAATATAACCACAAGACATGCAGTCTGGGACCCATGGTAACTAGGTTGTGTTAAGTAGTACTGTTCTTATTAGTTTAATACCTGTTACTCACCCTATCGGGGGAGGTCTATATGGCCTGCATGATTACCCTACCAAAATATAATAATAAGACATGCGGTCTGAGACCCATGGTAACTAGGTTGTGTTTTAAGTAGTTCTATTCTTAGCACTTTAATCCCTGTTACCCCCCCTATCGGGGGAGGTCTATATGGCCTGCATGATTACCCTCACCAAAATATAACAACAAGACATGCGGTGTGGAACCCATGGTAACTAGGTTGTGTTTTAAGTAGTACTATTCTTAGCACTTTAATCCCTGTTACTCCCCCTATGGGGGAGGTCTATATGGCCTGCATGTTTACCCTGACAAAGTATAACAACCAAACATGCGGTCTGGGACCCATGGTGGTACTGGTATAACTAGGTTGTCTTAAGTATTACTATTCTTAGCAGTTTAATCCCTGTGATTGGTCTGTCCTCCTACTTCAAATTTGTCAAAAACACAAGTGGCTGTCTCAAAACAGTCCGGACACGAGTTAGATAGATTTGATAGATAGATATACATAGATTGATAGTTAGGACCCATGGTAACTAGGTTTTGTTTATATTAGTACTATACTTAGCACTCTAATCCCTGTAACTCCCCCTATCGGGGGAGGTCTATACGGCCTGCCTGATTACCCTCACCAAATATAACAACAAGACGTGCGGTCAGGGAACCATGGTAAGGTTACTTCCTTTTGCACAATCAAGTATACCAGTTGCAGACAGAGGTTCTGACCCTGCATTATGGCTGCACCTCTCCCTAAAAGAGGGATCTGGTACATAGTCTGTGGGCCTGTATGCAAAGAGCTGGCCTGCCTGAAAGGAGCAGCAAGGCAGTACAGGTCGTTCTCCTTCAGCCTTTTTTATACGATGGCCTACGACCCTCAACAGGCACAACAGCATGAAACACCACATATGCCATCCTTTTGCACAATAGAGTACAGATATGGCATCCATTTTAGGAACCCAGAGATAATTTTTAGGAACTGGAAGATGGAAAAAGATGCTTTGACATCCAGTACAGCTAGTTCTCCTTCCGCCTTTGTAGACGAGGGTCCAGGATCCTCAACAGACACAACAGCAGGAAACACCACCTATGCCATCCTTTTGCACGATAAAGTACAGGTATGGCATCGATTTTAGGAACCCGGAGATAATTTTTAGGAACCGGGAAATTTAAAAAAAAACATGATTGGACACCCAGTACACTTCGTTCTCCTTCAGCCTTTTTATACGAGTGTCCCGGACCCTCAACAGAAACAACAGCAGGAAACACCACATATGCCATCCTTTTGAATAATCCAGTACAGGTATGGTATTGATTTTAGAAACCCGGAGATAATTTTTAGGAACCGGGAAATTGAACAAAAAACATGATTGGACACCCAGTAAACTTCATTCTCCTTCAGCCTTTTTATACGAGGGTCCCAGACCCTCAACAGAAACAACAGCAGGAAACACCACATATGCCATCCTTTTGAACAATCCAGTACAGGTATGGCATCCATTTTAGGAACCCGGAGATAATTTTTAGGAACCGGGAGATGGAAAAAGATGCTTGGACAACCAGTAAACTTCATTCTCCTTCAGCCTTTTTATACGAGGGTCCCAGTACCCTCAACAGAAACAACAGCAGGAAACACCACATATGCCATCCTTTTGAATAAACCAGTACATGTATGGCATCGATTTTAGGAACCCGGAGATAATTTTTAGGAACCAGGAAATTTTAAAAAAAAAGCATGATTGGACACCCAGTACACTTCGTTCTCCTTCAGCCTTTTTATATGAGGGTCTTGGACCCTCAACAGAAACAACAGCAGGAAACACCACATATGCCATCCTTTTGAATAATCCAGTACAGGTATGGCATTGATTTTAGAAACCCGGAGATAATTTTTAGGAACCGGGAGATGGAAAAAGATGCTTGGACAGTACACCCAGTACAGGTCGTTCTCCTTCAGCCTTTTTATAAGAGGGTCCAGGACCCTCAACAGAAACAACAGCAGTAAACACCACATATGCCATCCTTTTGAACAATAGAGAACAGGTATGGCATCGATTTTAGAAACCCGGAGATAATTTTTAGGAACCGGGAAATTGAACAAAAAACCATGCTTGGACACCCAGTACATGTCATTCTCCTTCAGCCTTTTTATAAGAGGGTCTAGGACCCTCAACAGATACAACAGCAGGAAACACCACATATGCCATCCTTTTGCACAATAGAGTACAGGTATGGCATCCATTTTAGAAACCCGGAGATAATTTTTAGGAACCAGGAGATGGAAAAAGATGCTTGGACAACCAGTACACTTTGTTCTCCTTCAGCCATTTTAGACGAGGGTCCCAGACCCTCAACAGAAACAACAGCAGGAAACACCACATATGCCATCCTTTTGCACAATAGATTACAGATATGGCATTGATTTTAGGAACCTGGAGATCATTTTTAGGAACCGGGAAATTGAACAAAAAACGTGCTAGGACACCCAGTACAGGTCGTTGTCCTTCAGCCTCTTTATACGATGGCCCACGACCCTCAACAGGCACAACAGCATGAAACACCACATATGCAATCCTTTTGCACAATAGATTACAGATATGGCATTGATTTGAGGAACCTGGAGATAATTTAGAGGAACCGGGAATATTGAACAAAAAACATGCTTGGACACCCAGTACAGGTCGTTCTCCTTTAGCCTTTTTATAAGAGGGTCCAGGACCCTCAACAGAAACAACAGCAGGAAACACCACATATGCCATCCTTTTGAACAATAGAGTACAGGTATGGCATCGATTTTAGGATCCCGGAGATAAATTTTAGGAACCGGGAAATTGAACAAAAAACCATGCTTGGACACCCAGTACAGGTCGTTCTCCTTCAGCCTTTTTATAAGAGGGTCCAGGACCCTCAACAGAAACAACAGCAAGAAACACCACATATGCCATCCTTTTGCACAATAGAGTACAGGTATGGCATCCATTTTAGAAACCCAGAGATAATTTTTAGGAACCGGGAGATGGAAAAAGATGCTTGGACAACCAGTACACTTTGTTCTCCTTCAGCCTTTTTAGACGAGGGTCCCGGACCCTCAACAGGCACAACAGCATGAAACACCACATATGCCATCCTTTTGCACAATAGATTACAGATATGGCGTTGATTTGAGGAACCCGGAGATAATTTAGAGGAACCGGGAATATTGAACAAAAAACGTGGTTGGACAACCAGTACAGGTCGTTCTCCTTCAGCCTTTTTATAAGAGGGTCCAGGACCCTCAACAGGCACAACAGCATGAAACACCACATATGCCATCCTTTTGAACAATAGAGTACAGGTATGGCATTGATTTGAGGAACCCGGAGATAATTTAGAGGAACCGGGAATATTGAACAAAAAACGTACTTGGACACCCAGTACAGGTCGTTCTCCTTCAGCCTTTTTATACGATGGCCCACGACCCTCAACAGGCACAACAGCATGAAACACCACATATGCCATCCTTTTGCACAATAGAGTAGAGGTATGGCATTGATTTGAGGAACCTGGAGATAATTTAGAGGAACCGGGAATATTTAACAAAAAACATGCTTGGACACCCAGTACAGGTCGTTCTCCTTCAGCCTTTTTATACGATGGCCCATGACTCTCAACAGGCACAACAGCATGAAACACCACATATGCCATCCTTTCGCACAATAGATTACAGATATGGCATTGATTTGAGGAACCCGGAGATAATTTAGAGGAACCGGGAATATTGAACAAAAACGTGCTTGGACACCCAGTACAGGTCGTTCTCCTTCAGCCTTTTTATACTATGGCCCACGACCCTCAACAGGCACAACAGCATGAAACACCACATATGCCATCCTTTTGCACAATAGAGTACAGATATGGCATTGATTTGAGGAACCTGGAGATAATTTAGAGGAACCCGGAATATTGAACAAAAAACGTGCTTGGACACCCAGTACAGGTCGTTCTCCTTTAGCCTTTTTATAAGAGGGTCCAGGAATCTCAACAGAAACAACAGCAGGAAACACCACATATGCCATCCTTTTGAACAATAGAGTACAGGTATGGCATCGATTTTAGGATCCCAGAGATAAATTTTAGGAACCGGGAAATTGAACAAAAAACCATGCTTGGACACCCAGTACAGGTCGTTCTCCTTCAGCCTTTTTATAAGAGGGTCCAGGACCCTCAACAGAAACAACAGCAGGAAACACCACATATGCCATCCTTTTGCACAATAGAGTACAGGCATGGCATCCATTTTAGAAACCCAGAGATAATTTTTAGGAACCGGGAGATGGAAAAAGATGCTTGGACAACCAGTACACTTTGTTCTCCTTCAGCCTTTTTAGACGAGGGTCCCGGACCCTCAAAAGGCACAACAGCATGAAACACCACATATGCCATCCTTTTGCACAATAGATTACAGATATGGCGTTGATTTGAGGAACCCAGAGATAATTTAGAGGAACCGGGAATATTGAACAAAAAACCTGGTTGGACACCCAGTACAGGTCGTTCTCCTTCAGCCTTTTTATAAGAGGGTCCAGGACCCTCAACAGGCACAACAGCATGAAACACCACATATGCCATCCTTTTGCACAATAGAGTACAGGTATGGCATTGATTTGAGGAACCCGGAGATAATTTAGAGGAACCGGGAATATTGAACAAAAAACGTGCTTGGACACCCAGTACAGGTCGTTCTCCTTCAGCCTTTTTATACGATGGCCCACGACCCTCAACAGGCACAACAGCATGAAACACCACATATGCCATCCTTTTGCACAATAGAGTAGAGGTATGGCATTGATTTGAGGAACCTGGAGATAATTTAGAGGAACCGGGAATATTTAACAAAAAACGTGCTTGGACACCCAGTACAGGTCGTTCTCCTTCAGCCTTTTTATACGATGGCCCACGACCCTCAACAGGCACAACAGCATGAAACAACACATATGCCATCCTTTTGCACAATAGAGTACAGGTATGGCATTGATTTGAGGAACCCGGAGATAATTTAGAGGAACCGGGAATATTGAACAAAAAACGTGGTTGGACACCCAGTACAGGTCGTTCTCCTTCAGCCTTTTTATAAGAGGGTCCAGGACCATCAACAGGCACAACAGCATGAAACACCACATATGCCATCCTTTTGCACAATAGAGTACAGGTATGGCATTGATTTGAGGAACCCGGAGATAATTTAGAGGAACCGGGAATATTGAACAAAAAACATGCTTGGACACCCAGTACAGGTCGTTCTCCTTCAGCCTTTTTATACGATGGCCCACGACCCTCAACAGGCACAACAGCATGAAACACCACATATGCCATTCTTTTGCACAATAGAGTACAGGTATGGCATTGATTTGAGGAACCCGGAGATATTGTTTCAGAACCGTGAGATGGAAAAAGATGCTTGGTCGGTCCTCCTACTTCAAATTTGGGGCACTGCGCGTGCAATGTACTGTGCCACCAGATATGAGTTGTGTGTTAAGTAGTACTATTCTTAACAGTTTAATCACTGTTATGTGCCTTTTTTTTTGTTTGAGTTTTGTAGCCACAGTGCATCACCAGAGGCCAGAAAAACTAGGCATGTACAAATGTCTGAAAAATTCAGTATTGTTGCAGCCACTGCTGTAGCAGCGGCCAGAAAAATTGATGTTTGTAAAACAGTTAGAAAGTGCCCTAAAACCTTGCGGCTTGAACAATAGTTGTTGGCGGATAAGTCACGCAAGTCATCCTGCATTATAAGAAAAAAAAGCCAGCGTGTGTACCATTTGTAGCTCAAGGCAGCTCATCTCATCATCAGGCCTTTTTTACTCCAATGTATCGTCCAATGTCAGTCCCTTCGGGATCCATCCCTCATTCATTATAATAAAGGTGAGATAATCAAGACTTTTTTGACCTAGGCGACTTCTCTTCTCAGTGACAAAACCTCCTGCTGCACTGAAGGTCCTTTCTGACAGGACACTTGAAGCGGGGCAGGCCAGAAGTTCAATTGCAAATTGGGATAGCTCAGGCCACAGGTCAAGCCTGCACACCCAGTAGTCAAGGGGTCCATCGCTCCTCAGAGTGTCGAGATCCGCAGTTAATGCTAGGTAGTCTGCTACCTGTCGGTTGAGTCTTTCTCTGAGGCTGGATCCCGAAAGGCTCTGGCGATGCATAGGAGTTAAAAAGGTCCGCATGTCCTCCATCAACAACCTGTCAGGAAAGCGTCCTGTCCTTGCCGCTGTGGTTGTGGGAGGAGGATTACTTTCATCTCTTCCCCTGTTAGATTCCCGTTGTGCTGTGACATCACCCATATACGCTGTGTAAAGCATAGTTTTTAATTTATTTTTGAAATGCTCCATCCTTTCCGACTTGCGGGAATTTGGTAACATTTCAGGCACTTTATGCTTATACCGGGGGTCTAGTAGCGTGGACACCCAGTACAGGTCGTTCTCCTTCAGCTTTTTTATACGAGGGTCCCTCAACAGGCACGACAGCATGAAAGACCCCATTTGCACAAGGTTGGATGCCGAGCTAATCATGTCCCGTTCTTCATCCTCACTGATGTCACTGAGGGTATCTTCTTCACCCCAGCCACGTACAATACCACGGGTACCAGATAGGTGAAAACAACAAGCACCCTGGGATGCCTGTTGTGCTTGGTCTTCCTCCTCCTCCTCCTCAAAGCCACATTCCTCCTCTGACTCCTCTTCCTCACAATCCTCTTCCTGCGTTGCCGCAGGTCCAGAAAGCGATGCTGATAAGGCTGTTTCTGGTGGTGATGGACACCACAACTCTTCCTCTTCACTCTCATCTACGGCCTGATCCAGCACTCTTCGCAGGGTACACTCCAGGAAGAAAACAAATGGTATGATGTCGCTGATGGTGCCTTCGGTGCGACTGACAAGGTTTGTCACCTCCTCAAAAGGATGCATGAGCCTACAGGCATTGTGCATGAGCGTCCAGTAATTTGGCAAAAAAATCCCCAGCTCCCCAGAGGCTGTCCTAGCACCCCGGTCATACAAATACTCAATAACAGCTTTTTCTTGTTGGAGCAGGCGGTCGAACATTAGGAGTGTTGAATTCCACCGTGTCGGGCTGTCGCAAATCAAGCGCCTCACTGGCAGGTTGTTTCGATGCTGGATATCGGACAAGTGCGCCATGGCCGTGTAGGAACGCCTGAAATGGCCACACACCTTCCTGGCCTGCTTCAGGACGTCCTGTAAGCCTGGGTACTTATGCACAAATCATTGTACAATCAGATTACACACATGTGCCATGCACGGCACATGTGTCAACTTGCCCAATTTCAATGCCGCCACCAAATTACTTCCATTGTCAGAAACAACCCTGCCAATCTCCAGTTGGTGCGGAGTCAGCCACTGATCCACCTGTGCGTTCAGGGCGGACAGGAGTGCTGGTGTGGTGTGACTCTCCGCTTTCAGGCAAGTCAACCCCAAGACGGCATGACACTGCCGTATCCGGGATGTTGAATAGTACCTGGGGAGCTGGGGGAGTGCCGTTGATATGGAGCAAGACGTAGAAGCAGAAGAGGACTCAGCCGAGGAAGAGGTTATGAAAGAGGATGGAGTAGGAGGAGTAGAGGAGGTAGCAGCAGGCCTGCCTGCAAATCGTGGCGGTGTCACCAACTCCTCTGCAGAGCCACGCATTCTATGCTTGTCAGACGTCAGCAGGTTTACCCAATGCGCAGTGTAGGTGATATACCTGCCCTGACCATGCTTTGCAGACCAGCTATCAGTGGTCATATGGACCCTTGCCCCAACGCTGTGTGCCAGACATGCCATTATTTCCTTTCGCACAATCGAGTACAGGTTTGGGATTGCCTTTTGTAAAAAGAAATTTCTGCCAGGTACCTTCCACTGTGGTGTCCCAATAGATACAATTTTTTTGAAAGCATCAGACTCCACCAGCTTGTATGGTAAAAGCTGGCGGGCTAAGAGTTCAGAGAACCCAGCTGTCAGACGCCGGGCAAGGGGGTGACTTTGGGAAATTGGCTTCTTACGCTCAAACATGTCCTTGACAGACACCTGACTGTGGGCAGATGGCCAGGAACTGCTACGTAAGAGAGACTCAGTGGAGGATGGTTGAGAGGGGGCAAGGAGGACAGCAGTGGTTGACGTGGCTGAAGATGCTGGAGCAGGAGGAGGAGGGTGGATTTGAGTTTGTGTGCTGCTTCTACTCATGTGTTCTTCCCATCAGCATTTGTGATGTGAGACCATGTGCCTTCGCAAAGCAGTTGTACCTAGGTGGGTGTTGGACTTCCCACGACTCAGTTTCTTTTGGCACAGGTTGCGAATGGCATCACTGTTGTCAGAGGCAGACACACAAAAAATGCCACACTGCTGAGCTCTGCGATGACGGCATTCTGGTGGTGGCAACAGTATGCATTGATTGACGTCAGCGTGCTGTCTGACTGACTCCGGGTGCTGATGCATGCTGTCTGACTGTGCCACTAGCTCCTTGTGATGACTTCCCCCTGCTTCCAACTCGTCTCATCCTCCTCCTCTCTGTCTCCCCATCTGAACTTTCCCCCTCTTCTTCTTCTCCTCACAATCCTCTTCCTGCGTTGCCGCAGGTCCAGAAAGCGATGCTGATAAGGCTGTTTCTGGTGGTGATGGACACCACAACTCTTCCTCTTCACTCTCATCTACGGCCTGATCCAGCACTCTTCGCAGGGTACACTCCAGGAAGAAAACAAATGGTATGATGTCGCTGATGGTGCCTTCGGTGCGACTGACAAGGTTTGTCACCTCCTCAAAAGGACGCATGAGCCTACAGGCATTGCGCATGAGCGTCCAGTAATTTGGCAAAAAAATCCCCAGCTCCCGAGAGGCTGTCCTAGCACCCCGGTCATAAAAATACTCAATAACAGCTTTTTCTTGTTGGAGCAGGCGGTCGAACATTAGGAGTGTTGAATTCCACCGTGTCGGGCTGTCGCAAATCAAGCGCCTCACTGACAGGTTGTTTCGATGCTGGATATCGGACAAGTGCGCCATGGCCGTGTAGGAACGCCTGAAATGGCCACACACCTTCCTGGCCTGCTTCAGGACGTCCTGTAAGCCTGGGTACTTATGCACAAATCATTGTACAATCAGATTACACACATGTGCCATGCACGGCACATGTGTCAACTTGCCCAATTTCAATGCCGCCACCAAATTACTTCCATTGTCAGAAACAACCCAGGGCGGACAGGAGTGCTGGTGTGGTGTGACTCTCCGCTTTCAGGCAAGTCAACCCCAAGACGGCATGACACTGCCGTATCCGGGATGTTGAAAAGTACCTGGGGAGCTGGGGGAGTGCCGTTGATATGGAGCAAGACGTAGAAGCAGAAGAGGACTCAGCCGAGGAAGAGGTTATGGAAGAGGATGGAGTAGGAGGAGTAGAGGAGGTAGCAGCAGGCCTGCCTGCAAATCGTGGCGGTGTCACCAACTCCTCTGCAGAGCCACGCATTCCATGCTTGTCAGACGTCAGCAGGTTTACCCAATGCGCAGTGTAGGTGATATACCTGCCCTGACCATGCTTTGCAGACCAGCTATCAGTGGTCATATGGACCCTTGCCCCAACGCTGTGTGCCAGACATGCCATTATTTCCTTTCGCACAATCGAGTACAGGTTTGGGATTGCCTTTTGTAAAAAGAAATTTCTGCCAGGTACCTTCCACTGTGGTGTCCCAATAGATACAATTTTTTTGAAAGCATCAGACTCCACCAGCTTGTATGGTAAAAGCTGGCGGGCTAAGAGTTCAGAGAACCCAGCTGTCAGACGCCGGGCAAGGGGGTGACTTTGGGAAATTGGCTTCTTACGCTCAAACATGTCCTTGACAGACACCTGACTGTGGGCAGATGGCCAGGAACTGCTACGTAAGAGAGACTCAGTGGAGGATGGTTGAGAGGGGGCAAGGAGGACAGCAGTGGTTGACGTGGCTGAAGATGCTGGAGCAGGAGGAGGAGGGTGGATTTGAGTTTGTGTGCTGCTTCTACTCATGTGTTCTTCCCATCAGCATTTGTGATGTGAGACCATGTGCCTTCGCAAAGCAGTTGTACCTAGGTGGGTGTTGGACTTCCCACGACTCAGTTTCTTTTGGCACAGGTTG
The DNA here is from genome assembly GCF_027579735.1 of Bombina bombina. Taxonomy (NCBI): domain Eukaryota; kingdom Metazoa; phylum Chordata; class Amphibia; order Anura; family Bombinatoridae; genus Bombina; species Bombina bombina. The sequence goes on along the minus strand of NW_026511249.1, from coordinate 28,737 downwards.
CGAATGGCATCACTGTTGTCAGAGGCAGACACACAAAAAATGCCACACTGCTGAGCTCTGCGATGACGGCATTCTGGTGGTGGCAACAGTATGCATTGATTGACGTCAGCGTGCTGTCTGACTGACTCCGGGTGCTGATGCATGCTGTCTGACTGTGCCACTAGCTCCTTGTGATGACTTCCCCCTGCTTCCAACTCGTCTCATCCTCCTCCTCTCTGTCTCCCCATCTGAACTTTCCCCCTCTTCTTCTTCTCTTCTAGCAGGCACCCACGTGACATCCACCGACACATCATCATCAACTGCTTCACTTGTATCTGACACATCAACAAAGGAAGCAGCAGCGGGTACAACATCATCATCATCATCATCATCATCACACCGTACCTCCATGTCTGTAATGCTGCCTGACTGAGACATATCACTGTTATCTACATCCTCTGTCAATGATGGTTGTGCATCACTCATTTCTTCCAACTGATGTATCAATAACTCCTCTGACAGATCAAGTGAAGCGGCTGTGGTGCTAGTGTTGGTGGTGGCGACAGGCGGGCGAGTGGCACTGGTCACTTGAGAGGTGCCCAAAGCACAGCTGGAGGTGGATGGTGCGGCAAGGTTAGGAGGACTAGGAGCAGAAGCTGTAGAAGATTGGGTGTCCTGTGTTAGCCATTCAACTAGGTCCTCCTCAGAACTTTTCACGTCCCCCCTGGCACCTGGCCTCTGAACAATGTGCATATTTGTAGGGTCTAAAGGAATCACAGCACCACAACCACGACGGCACCTGCGGGGTGGCCTGCCTCTGCCTGTCATTTTTTTTTAATGTACACTTACAATACTATTAAACAAATTATGTGTGGTGGCACTGGGCAAGTGGGCACAGTATATGCTGTGAGCCTGACACCAAAAAACAGACTGATGTTTCAAAGTAAAAAATGTTTATTTTTTAAATATTAAAAGTACTGTGACAACAAATATGATTGGTGGCACTAGTTGGCAAGTGGGCCTGGCTGGCACACATGCTGGGAGGAAGGCAACTGCAATTAGATTACACTAGCTGACTGATGCTTCACAGTCCAAAAAGTTTTTTTTTTTTAAATTTACAATACTGTTAGAACAAATATGATTGGTGGCACTAGTTGGAAACGGCAAGTGGGCCTGGCACACACGCTGGCAGGCAGGCAAATGCAATTCAATGGCACTAGCAGACTGATGATTCACAGTCAAAAAAGTTTTTATTTTAAATATTTACAATACTGTTACAACAAATATGATTGTTGGCACTAGTTGGCTAGTGGGCCTGGCACACACGCTGGCAGGCAGGAAACTGCAATTCAATTGCACTAGCAGACTGATGATTCACAGTCTAAGAATTTTTTATTTTAAAAATTTACAATACTGTTAGAACAAATATGATTGGTGTAACTAGTTGGCAAGTGGGCCTGGCACACACGCTGGCAGGCAGGCAACTGCAATTCAATTGCACTAGCAGACTGATGATTCACAGTCAAAAAAGTTTTTATTTTAAATATTTTCAAACCTGTTAGAACAAATATGATTGGTGGCACTAGTTGGCTTGGCAAGTGGGCCTGGCACACACGCTGGGAGGAAGGCAACTGCAATTAGATTACACTAGATGACTGATGTTTCACAGTCAAGAAAGTTTTAATTTTAAATATTTACAATACTGTTACAACAAATATGATTGTTGGCACTAGTTGGCTAGTGGGCCTGGCACACACGCTGGCAGGCAGGAAACTGCAATTCAATTGCACTAGCAGACTGATGATTCACAGTCTAAGAATGTTTTATTTTAAATATTTACAATACTGTAAATATATATAAATACACTAGCAGACTGATGATTCACAGTCAAAAAAGTTTTGATTTTAAATATTTTCAAAACTGTTATAACAAATATGATTGGTGGCAATAGTTGGCAGCAAGTGGGCCTGGCACACACGCTGGCAGGCAGGCAACTTCAATTAGATTAACTAGCAGACTGATCTTTCACAGTCAAATTTTTTTTTTTTTTTAAATATTTACACTACTGTTATAACAAATATGATTGGTGGCACTAGTTGGCAGGCAAGTGGGCCTGGCACACACGCTGGGAGGAAGGCAACTGCAATTAGATTACACTAGATGACTGATGTTTCTCAGTCAAAAAAGTTTTTATTTTAAATATTTACAATACTGTTATAACAAATATGATTGGTGGCACTAGTTGGCAAGTGGGCCTGGCACACACGCTGGCAGGCAGGCAACTGCAATTAAATAACAATAACAGACTGATGTAAAAGTTTTTTTTTAAAAAGTTACACTAATGTTACAACAGATAGGAGTGATGGCACTCAGGATACAAGTAGGCACAGTATGTGCTGGCAGCCTGACACACAGGCTGGCACTAGTGGCAGGCTGGCCTGGCAACTAACATTAAATAACACTAGAAGACTGATGTAAAAGTTTTTTTTACAAAATTTAAACTAATGTTACACCAGATAGGAGTGGTGGACTGGCACTGAGGATGGAAGTAGGCACAATATATGCTGGCAGCATGACACACAGGCTGGCACTAATGGCAGCCAGGCTGGCCTGGCAACTAATATTAAATAACACTAGAAGAGGACTGATGTAAAAAAAATTTTTAATTTACACTAATGTTACACCAGATATAAGTGGTGGAAAAGGAGCTATTAATCACACTATATGATATGGGCCTGACACACAGGCCTGATGGAAAATGAAATTAGATTACACTAGCAAAATGATTTACATTTTTTTTTTTTAATTTACAATAATGTTTATGAGTGGTGGCTGGAGTGGTGGCTGGCACAGCAATTAACCACAGTATATGCTGTGTGAGCCTGAGACACAGGCCTGATAGAAAATGAAATTAGATTACACTAGCAAAATGATTTAAAAGTTTGGTTGTTTAAATTTACACTAATGTTAAGCAGATATGAGTGGTGGCTGCTGGCACAGCTATTAACCACAGTGTATGCTGTGTAAGCCTGACACACAGGTCTGATAGAAAATGAAATTAGATTACACTAGCAAAATGATTTAAAAGTTTTTTTTTAAAATTTAAAATAATTTTAAGCAGATATGAGTGGTGGCTGCTGGCACAGCAATTAAACAACGTTGTATGCTGTGTAAGCCTGACACACAGGCCTGATAGAAAATGAAATTAGATTACACTAGCAAAATGATTTAAAAGTTTGGTTTTTTAAATTTAAAATAATGTTAAGCAGATATGAGTGGTGGCTGCTGGCACAGCAATTAAACAACGTTGTATTCTGTGTAAGCCTGACACACAGGCCTGATAGAAAATGAAATTAGATTACACTAGCAAAATGATTTAAAAGTTTGGTTTTTTAAATTTAAAATAATGTTAAGCAGATATGAGTGGTGGCTGCTGGCACAGCAATTAGCCACAGTATGCTGTGTAAGCCTGAAACACAGGCCTGATAGAAAGTGAAATTAGATTACACTAGCAAAATGATTTAAAAGTTTTTTTTTTTAATTTAAAATAATGTTAAGCAGATATGAGTGGTGGCTGCTGACACAGCAATTAACCACAGTATGCTGTGTAAGCCTGACACACAGGCCTGATAGAAAATGAAATTAGATTACACTAGCAAAATGATTTAAAAGTTTTGTTTTTTAAATTTAAAATAATGTTAAGCAGATATGAGTGGTGGCTGCTGGCACAGCAATTAAACAACGTTGTATGCTGTGTAAGCCTGACACACAGGCCTGATAGAAAATGAAATTAGATTACACTAGCAAAATGATTTAAAAGTTTTTTTTAAAATTTAAAATAATGTTAAGCAGATATGAGTGGTGGCTGCTGGCACAGCAATTAACCACAGTATGCTGTGTAAGCCTGACACACAGGCCTGATAGAAAATGAAATTAGATTACACTAGCAAAATGATTTAAAAGTTTTTTTTTTTTTTAATTTAAAATAATGTAAAGCAGATATGAGTGGTGGCTGCTGGCACAGCAATTAAACAACGTTGTATGCTGTGTAAGCCTGACACACAGGCCTGATAGAAAATGAAATTAGATTACACTAGCAAAATGATTTAACAGTTTTTTTTAAAAAAATTAAAATAATGTTAAGCAGATATGAGTGGTGGCTGCTAGCACAGCAATTAACCACAGTATGCTGTATAAGCCTGACACACAGGCCTGATAGAAAATGAAATTAGATTACACTAGCAAAATGATTTAAAAGTTTTGTTGTTTAAATTTACACTAATGTTAAGCAGATATCAGTGGTGGCACTAATCACAGTATATGCTGTGAGCCTCACACACAGGCTGAAAGCCAGGCAAATGCAAATAAAATTACAAATAAAAAAAAAAAAAAAACGACCGAAGTTATAGCCATAAAAAGGGCTTTTGGGGAGATTAGATGAGTCTTTCAGGACTGTAGTGGACACTAAATACACTAGCCTAGCTATCTATTTCCCTATAATGTCAGCAGCAGCAACACTAAAGCTCCTCTCACTAAGAAAGCAAGATCGAAATGAATCTAAAATGGCTGCTGCCAAGGAGCTGGGAGGGTCTGTGAGGGAGTGTCTGCTGCTGATTGGCTCAAATGTGTCAGAAGGCTGTGATATACAGGGTCAAAGTTTGCTCAATGATGACACATAGGGGGCGGATCGAACATCGCATATGTTCGCCTGCAGCGGCGAACGCGATCAAGCTATGTTCGCCAGGAACTATTCTCCGGCGAACAGTTCGCGACATCACTATTAACCACCAAGTATCGTTCCATATTATATCTTCCAATATATTTAATATACTGATAGTATCTTTTATATATGCTTTTGTTTTGACGACATAGGGCTGTAAAAATTGATCAATATATAGTGACAGGTTGCTAGTTAACGGTTGTACCCCTGACACTAAGTGTCACCAGGACAGGTATCGTGTGTATCCCTAACCCAGCGGTTTTTGGTGTAGCAATTCAGCACGCTATCCGCTTTCATCCGAGAAGGGTGTTGTTATTTCGCACCCACTTAAAAGCTTATGTGTACAGATACCCGAGTGACTTTATGTAAGGTGGTTTATTTGTGGCTATATATATATTTATATATGATTTATAATCAATGCTATTAATCCAAGCAGCGGCCTGCAATTGGTGTCATACTGGGTATCTGGCAGTGTAAAACCAGGTGTGCGTTTACTGGGTGGCTCTGAAAAGTGTGAGTAACCCGTTGGCGGGACAACCGTGTGAATTATCACTTGTTTAAACTTACTTCACTATGTTTTCTTGTTTTTGTTTAATTTGAGGACAGGAAACTACTCAAATTACTGAATTGGAAAATATCCTGTGGATTCCTTATATCTGTATACCTTTATCCTTTTTTTCTCTTTTTATTGTATCACTATTGTCGCACCAAGTGAACTTTGTACTTATTTGTTTTTTATCCTAAGTATTAGCTGGCTCTCCCACCCATTTTGCACATGAGTACAAGCTGCAGCTGGTTTCCTCACCGAGTCTGCACCTGCCATCCCTCAGCAGCATTTAGAAGCACAAGCTGGGAGGAGAGAATGTTGCCTAGGAACTGACAGACAGCCACTCACCTTTTTGTGAGTCACTGCACAGGAACGTTAAAATAAGGGAACAAGCAGACTGTGCTGAAACAGCACTGGACAGTATAGCAGCTGTTTCACAACTGGTACAGCTGAAATGTATACAATTGTCAATGCTTAATGCATTTGTCCTGTATCAGGCTACCCAAGGAAGAGATAAACACAAAACAGAGGTTCGCCTCATGTGGAGATAAAAAATGCCACCAGCAAAAAAGCATCCATAGATGCCAAATGGGTAATCACATGTAGCAATAACACCCTTATGTGCTGGTAGTTGCAGGCTGATACCTCAGGGTGTATCAGCTAATCCTTGTCCTAGCTTCAGACTTGAAAACAGGATGCAAGTTCCAAGAACAGTAGGCCCCAGGATGCAGTCCCAACAGATAATAAGGTGCTTGCACTTAGCTTTTGTTAAAAATGATTTATTTAAAAATCACATTAAAAACAACAAGATAAAACTGTTTAATTGCATATATAACCCCTATACGTTTAAAGTCTTTCAAGGTAGTCATGTCTGCAGTTTATTAAGAAAGAACACAAAGGGAAGAGGCACCAATGGTGCAGATCAATGGTGATTCTTATATGCAGCTGATATAAGGCGAACACAGGGTACTCACTTGTATAAAAGGCAATCAATTATGCCAATAGGGGCAAGCTTGATTTCATCAGCAGTCCAGCTAGCTGATCATAAGGGCAGCTCTCTAACGGTATCCAATAGAAGGCAATCTGTAGAAAAAAACAATAGATAGAGGCACCAATGGTGCAGATCAATGATGATTCCAGAACACTTGTAACAAGTGATAAACACAGGGTACTCACATGTATAGAAGGCAATCAGTTATGCCTATAGAGACAGGCTGGATTTTTACAACAATCCAGCTGGCTGATCCATACACAGCACTCAGAGTAGGTAAAATTAAAAACACATTTATTAAAAAGTTTATAAAAAGTATGAGAACTTATACAAGAATGAATCTCATTCATAGTATCTTTGTTGGCTAAGAGGCTCCTTATTAAAAGGTTTATGTAATAGTGCAATTACAGATGAAAAGCACGGGGCACAGAATATGTGTGTATTTTTGGTTAAGAATAGTGCGATTATAGATGAGGAGTACGGAGCGCATGACAAGTGTTTTATTTTTATTTTTGTTCACTATGGTGACGTAATTATCGTCATCCTGTAATAGGACCAATTGGGCCATATGTTGACATCGGGAGGGCTTTGACACCTACGAATGTCTTAACAAAGACGTCATTAGAGCTGTGGTTTGACAACCTGACATTTATTGGCAGATAGCTCACAGTGGGCTAGAAGACTATTGGTCAGAGAGCTGTGACTATTTTTGCCGCGGATACCAGTTGATTGACAACACTCTGGACCTATCAGAGAGCCGTGTATACGTCCTTCCCCAGAAATATTGATGGATGGAGTCAGTAACCTATCAGGTCGCAGCATTTACTGCCAGAGACAATTATATATATTTTAACTAAAGGAATTATGAGATCTGCATTATAATATCGATATCATATATATAGTGAAAGAAATATTGATGAGATCTATATATTTCTATCAAAACATCATTTTTAACATATCTATATTAGAATACAATTGCAGCAGGGTGGGTGTTGTTCAAATGACGGGTTTTGATTGGTCCTGCTTGTTTTCATTGTTGGGGGTGGGTTATTGGTGTATTTAGTAGCGTAGCCCTATATAAGGATGTAAACAACTGATGAGAAACATGCCTGAAGAAACAGTCTATCTGAGAAACGCGTCGCACTATTTCTCCACTAGCCATAACTTATTTTGGCACTGATATGAGTGGTAAATTTTTATAAACTTTTTAATAAATGTGTTTTTAATTTTACCTACTCTGAGTGCTGTGTATGGTCTATTGCTACGCTATGTTTCAGTGACGTGCATTGAGGTCAGAGGCTGGTGAGGCACTGGCTGTGATATGCCAGAGAAACACATATATGAACCCGATAAAGGTAGCTTAAATTTACGATTAAATAGTCCAATTTAATGCTATTATTAAATTTGCGTCATTCTCTTGGTATCCTTTGTAGAAGGATATGCAGCAATGCACTACTGGGTGCTAACTTAACACATTAAATGAGCCAATCACTAGATGCTACCAGTAGCACATTTCTGCTCCTTAGCCTACCTAGGTATGCTTTTCAAATGATACCAAAAAAAGAAAGCAAAATAGATAACAGAAGTAAAAAATCTAAAGTTGTTAAAAACATTTTTTTTTTTTACTTTCCTATACCTTTAAGTAACACATTATTCTCTATTAGGTGTTATCCTTCCTTACAAAGCAACTGCAATTGTAATTCTTAAAGGGACATTAAACCATACATTTTTCTTTCATAATTTAGGTAGAACATACAATTGTTTCAAACTACTTTCTAGTTTACTTCTTTTATGTAATCACCTTCATTCTCTTAGTATCATTTGTTAAAGGAGCAGCAATGCACTACAGGTTTCTAACTGAACACATGGGTGAGCCAATGACAATCGGTATATATATATGCAGCCACCAATTAGCAGCTAGAACCTAGGTTATTTGCTGCTCCTGAGCTTTCCTAGATAAACATTTTAGCAAAGGATAACAAGAGAAGGAAGCACATTAAATAATAGAAGTATATTGTAAATTTTCTAATTGTATACCTGATCTGAATCATGAAAGAAAAATACACACTGACACCTCTAGGACTGAGGATACACACATACACTGACACCTCTAGGACTGAGGATAGACACATACACAGACACCTCTAGGACTGAGGATACACACATACACTAACACCTCTAGGACTAAGGATACACACATACACTGACACCCCTAGGACTGAGGATACACACATACACTGACACCTCTAGGACTAAGGATACACACATACACTGACACTTCTAGGACTGAGGATAGACACATACACTGACACCTCTAGGACTGAGGATACACACATACACTGACACCTCTAGGACTGAGGATAGACACATACACTGACACCTCAAGGACTGAGGATACACACATACACTGACACCTCTAGGACTAAGGATACACACATACACTGACACCTCTAGGACTGAGGATAGACACATACACTGACACCTCTAGGACTGAGGATACACACATACACTGACATCTCTAGGACTGAGGATACACACATACACTGACACCTCTAGGACTGAGGATACACACATACACTGACACCTCTAGGACTGAGGATAAACACATACACTGACACCTCTAGGACTGAGGATACACACATACACTGACACCTCTAGGACTGAGGATACACACATAAACTGACACCTCTAGGACTGAGGATAAACACATAAACTGACACCTCTAGGACTGAGGATAAACACACACACTGACACAAATAAAAAGAGAGAAGCGCTCAACCTGGGAATGAACAATAGCATAATAGCTTGTTCTATGGCTAGTTACCACCCAAGAAACAGCCTCTTTTTGCTCAATATGTGCCTTTCACAGAGAAGAACTTTCCTGTAGTACATCAGTCTGATCCTGACTTCACAGTACAGTCCAGCCCCGAAATACCAGGCAATCCTTCTCTGAACAAGAGAAACCGCAAAACCCCAGACGTACATACACTGACACCTCTAGGACTGAGGATAAACACATATGCTGACACCTCTAGGACTGAGGATACACACATACACTGACACCTCTAGGACTGAGGATAAACACATAGGCTGACACCTCTAGGACTGAGGATACACACATACACTGACACCTCTAGGACTGAGGATACACACATACACCGACACCTCTAGGACTGAGGATACACACATACACTGACACCTCTAGGACTGAGGATACACACATACACTGACACCTCTAGGACTGAGGATAAACACATACACTGACACCTCTAGGACTGAGGATACACACATACACTGACACCTCTAGGACTGAGGATACACACATACACTGACACCTCTAGGACTGAGGATAAACACATACACTGACACCTATAGGACTGAGGATACACACATACACTGACACCTCTAGGACTGAGGATGAACACATACACTGACACCTCTAGGACTGAGGATACACACATACACTGATACCTCTAGGACTGAGGATAAACACATATGCTGACAACTCTAGGACTGAGGATACACACATACACTGACACCTCTAGGACTGAGGATACACACATACACTGACACCTCTAGGACTGAGGATACACACCAAAAACTGACACCTCTAGGACTGAGGATACACACCAAAAACTGACACCTCTAGGACTGAGGATACACACCTACACTGACACCTCTAGGACTGAGGATACACACATACACTGACACCTCTAGGACTGAGGATACACATCAAAAACTGACACCTCTAGGACTGAGGATACACACCTACACTGACACCTCTAGGACTGAGGATACACACCTACACTGACACCTCTAGGACTAAGGATACACACCACATACACTGACACCTCTAGGACTGAGGATACACACATACACTGACACCTCTAGGACTGAGGATATACATACACTGACACCTCTAGGACTGAGGATACACACATACACTAACACCTCTAGGACTGAGGATAAACACATATGCTGACACCTCTAGGACTAAGGATACACACATACACTGACACCTCTAGGACTAAGGATACACACATACACTGACACCTCTAGGACTGAGGATACACACATATGCTAACACCTCTAGGACTAAGGATACACACATACACTGACACCTCTAGGACTGAGGATACACACATACACTGACACCTCTACGACTGAGAATACACACATACACTGACAGCTCTAGGACTGAGTATACACACATACACTGACACCTCTAGAACTGAGGATACACACATACACTGACACCTCTAGGACTGAGGATAAACACATACACTGACACCTCTAGAACTGAGGATAAACACATACACTGACACCTCTAGGACTGAGTATACACACATACACTGACACCTCTAGAACTGAGGATACACATATACACTGACACCTCTAGGACTGAGGATAAACACATACACTAACACCTCTAGGACTGAGGATAAACACATATGCTGACACCTCTAGGACTAAGGATACACACATACACTGACACCTCTAGGACTAAGGATACACACATACACTGACACCTCTAGGACTGATGATACACACATATGCTGACACCTCTAGGACTGAGGATACACACATACACTGACACCTCTAGGACTAAGGATACACACATACACTGACACCTCTAGGACTAAGGATACACACATACACTGACACCTCTAGGACTGAGGATACACACATATGCTGACACCTCTAGGACTAAGGATACACACATACACTGACACCTCTAGGACTGAGGATACACACATACACTGACACCTCTAGGACTGAGGATACACACATACACTGACACCTCTAGGACTGAGGATACACACCAAAAACTGACACCTCTAGGACTGAGGATACACACCAAAAACTGACACCTCTAGGACTGAGGATACACACCTACACTGACACCTCTAGGACTGAGGATACACACATACACTGACACCTCTAGGACTGAGGATACACATCAAAAACTGACACCTCTAGGACTGAGGATACACACCTACACTGACACCTCTAGGACTGAGGATACACACCTACACTGACACCTCTAGGACTAAGGATACACACCACATACACTGACACCTCTAGGACTGAGGATACACACATACACTGACACCTCTAGGACTGAGGATATACATACACTGACACCTCTAGGACTGAGGATACACACATACACTAACACCTCTAGGACTGAGGATAAACACATATGCTGACACCTCTAGGACTAAGGATACACACATACACTGACACCTCTAGGACTAAGGATACACACATACACTGACACCTCTAGGACTGAGGATACACACATATGCTAACACCTCTAGGACTAAGGATACACACATACACTGACACCTCTAGGACTGAGGATACACACATACACTGACACCTCTACGACTGAGAATACACACATACACTGACAGCTCTAGGACTGAGTATACACACATACACTGACACCTCTAGAACTGAGGATACACACATACACTGACACCTCTAGGACTGAGGATAAACACATACACTGACACCTCTAGAACTGAGGATAAACACATACACTGACACCTCTAGGACTGAGTATACACACATACACTGACACCTCTAGAACTGAGGATACACATATACACTGACACCTCTAGGACTGAGGATAAACACATACACTAACACCTCTAGGACTGAGGATAAACACATATGCTGACACCTCTAGGACTAAGGATACACACATACACTGACACCTCTAGGACTAAGGATACACACATACACTGACACCTCTAGGACTGAGGATACACACATATGCTGACACCTCTAGGACTGAGGATACACACATACACTGACACCTCTAGGACTAAGGATACACACATACACTGACACCTCTAGGACTAAGGATACACACATACACTGACACCTCTAGGACTGAGGATACACACATATGCTGACACCTCTAGGACTAAGAATACACACATACACTGACACCTCTAGGACTGAGGATACACACATACACTGACACCTCTAGGACTGAGGATACACACATACACTGACACCTCTAGGACTGAGGATAAACATCCAAATGTATTGATAGGATAGCACAAATTTGGAGTGTGTAAGATATAAATGAACATGCCGCTTTGTTTAATTTTTTTTTTTCAAGTGTGATATTCGCTTATTTGTTGCACACTTCAGATAGCTTTGTTGTCATATCTTAATTTCCCAAGCAGCTAGAGCTGTTTAATTGCTGGGAACAATACATTAAATTTAAAGATGATTTTTGTTAAGGTCTATCAAATTGACACGTCTGCAATAAAACAGTAGAAAAACAGTGAAAGGTTCTCAATTTCTGCTTATTTTAGACAGGTTACCTACTGCATATTTTATGCTTTATTTTTAAAACCTGTTGAGACATACACATATAATAATAGTATATTTGGAATCTGCTAGGTCTGCTGAAAAAAAACATATATATAGTTTGTATAGTTTATTCACACAAACTTTACTTCTAAAAGTGTTTAACCCTTTAACGACTCATGTCGTACAGGGTACGTCTTGCACAAACTGGTCTTTAAAGACTAGCGACGTACCCTGTACGACATTGGGGTTTAAAGCGGCTGGAAGCGATCCTGATCGCTTCCAGCCGCTTTCCGGTTATTGCAGTGATGCCTTGATATCGAGGCATCCTGCAATAACACTACTTACCCCTCCGGTGCAGAGAGAGACACTCTGTGGCCCTTTCTGCACCGTACATCGATGGCCGAAAATCGTTGGTGGGTGTTAGCCAAAGTGGGAGGCGGGTGGGCGGCCATCGATGGCTTTTATGATTAAGAGGGGGCGGGATCGGGGGCGTGGTTGCCGGGGGCGCGCATGTACGCGCGCGTGTGCACAGGAGGTGGCGGGCGGGCGCGTGCACGGGGAGGGAGCGGGTGGGAACCGCTGCACTACAGAAAAAAAAAACTTCTAAGTGGGAGAAAGGGGGGAGGGAATGGGTTAATAAATTGCTAAAGGATCTGGGAGGGGGTTGGGGATGGTCTTTTGAGGGGGAAGCTACACTACAGAAAATAAAAAATAAAATAAAAAATATATATATTTTTGTATAAACTGGGTACTGGCAGTCAGCTGCCAGTACCCAATATGGCGGTAGAGGGGGAGGGTTAGAGAGCTGTTTGGGGGGGATCAGGGAGGTTGGGGGCTAAGGGGGGGACCCTACACAGCAGCATATGTAAATATGCTTTTTTTTGTTTTAAAAAGAGATACCTTTTAATTTTAGTACTCGCAGACTTTCTGCCAGTACTTAAGATGGCGGGGACAATTGTGGGGTGGGGGAGGGAAGAAAGCTGTTTGGGAGGGATCAGGGGGTGTGATGTGTCAGGTTGGAGGCTGATCTCTACACTAATGCTAAAATTAACCCTGCAAGCTCCCTATAAGCTACCTAATTAACCCCTGCACTGCTGGGCATAATACACATGTGATGCCCAGCAGCATTTATCGCCCTTCTAATTACCAAAAAGCAATGCCAAAACCATATATGTCTGCTATTTCTGAATCAAGGGGATCCCAGAGAAACATTTACAACCATTTATGCCATAATTGCACAAGTTGTTTGTAAATAATTTCAGTGAGAAACCTAAAAATGTAAAAAATGTAAAAAAAAATTATTTGATCGCATTTGGCGGTGAAATGATGGCATGAAATATACCAAGATGGGCCTAGATCAATACTTGGGGTTGTCTACTACACTACACTAAAGCTAAAATTAACCCTAGAAGCTCCCTACATGCTCCCTAATTAACCCCTTCACTGCTGGGCATAATACACGTGTGATACGCAGTGGCATTTTGCGACCTTCTAATTACCAAAAAGCAACGCCAAAGCCATATATGTCTGCTATTTCTGAACAAAGGGGATCCCAGAGAAGCATTTACAACCATTTATGCCATAATTGCATAAGTTGTTTGTAAATAATTTCAGTGAGAAACCTAAAGTTTGTGAAAAATTGAACAATTTTATTTATTTGATCGCATTTGGCGGTGAAATGGTGGCATGAAATATACCAAAATTGGCCTTGATCAATACTTTGGGATTTCTTCTAAAAAAATATATACATGTCAAGGGATATTCAGGGATTCCTGAAAGATATCAATGTTCCAATGTAACTAGCGCTAAGTTTGAAAAAAGTGGTTTGGAAATAGCAAAATGCTACTTGTATTTATTGCTCTATAACTATCAAAAAAGCAAAGAACATGTAAACATTGGGTATTTCTAAACTCAGGACAAAATTTAGAAACTATTTAGCATGGGTGTTTTTTGGTGGTTGTAGATGTGTAACAGATTTTGGGGGTCAAAGTTAGAAAAAGTTTGTTTTTTTCCATTTTTTCCTCATATTTTATATATTTATTTTAGTAAATTATAAGATATGATGAAAATAATGGTATATTTAGAAAGTCTGTTTAATGGTGAGAAAAACAGTATATAATATGTGTGGGTTCCTGTGGGTACAGGAAAATTACAACTAAACACAAACAAAGCAGAAATGTAAAAATAGCCCTGGTCCTTAAGGGAAAGAAATTGAAAAATGGCCTTGTCCTTAAGGGGTTAAATGTGAACTGCAACAAAAAGCTCAAAACTAGATTAGCTTAGCACCCAGGTGGGAAATGGCTTAGCTGCCACAGGGTTAAATTAATTTACTAAATTCTAGGGTTCTACTGATACCGATACTTAAACAGATACCTGCACTTCCTACCCATACGCTATCTTGTGGAGTTTTTTCAAACTGCATGTTCCCATTTCATTTTAAGCTGTAGTGGAGACTCAACTAATAATGGTTCACTTCTGTTCAGCCAATACAAATTGCTGTTGTATTGTATCAGATATCACTGTACCTTGTTCAGACAAACCCCTGAAGTACTGGGTAGTTAATAAACTGAGATTTCCAGCTCTGGCTAAAATGGCCCAAAATTATCTTTCTTCCCCATGCAGTAGTGTTGAAAGTGAGACTGTTCAGCTTAGCATCAAACAAAATTACTGATAGCAGAAACAGACGTATAGCTGAACATACAGAGATGCTTCTGTTCCTTAAAAAGAACTTGCTACTAACTTTTGAAAAATTATTATAATTGCTAGATTGCCTGTTATACTGCTAGTTCTCATCTTGCACAATTATGCTCAAAACATATTGTATTCTGAGGAACATCCTTAGCTTATATAATTGTAGGAAGAGTGTAGAAAAAATTAAGTTAAATCCTATGAACACACATCTTACAATAATAAGACTAGATTTAGATAACATTTGATATGTAAGCTTTACCAAAGCTCTGTTCACATTTCCAACTCAATAGACTTTAATGGATTTGCACATGCAATGAGCATTGGTAAAGCTTACCAGTCAAATGTAAGCTAGCCCATAATGTTGTTCCCCATGTTTAAACAGTGCACTGGTATGTTTTTTACTGCATTGTACTTTTTGTTGGTTGTGATATTACATTTGTTATTTATTGTTGTTATTATAAATATATTTTAATGTAATATGAGAAAGAGAGAAAGAGAGAGAGAGAGCAGTTATAATTCAGCTGCAAGTTGGAAAAAAAAAACAACAAAAACAATAGCCAAACTGCATTAGCAGTGCTGAGGTCATACATTGCTTTGCTGTGTTTTTATGAGAATAACATGGCTGTGCTAGCACATGCCAGATGCACGGTTGCTCAGGTGATATTTTCTAGTTAGCTTTTTACAGCTATGATGCATCACTTTCAAGTGCTTCAACATTTGGGTATCATGGCCCTTTAAAGCCAAAATCTAAACAAAGAAAAAGTAAAAATCAAAACAGGTTACATCATTAAATTATAACGATTCGGCATTATTATTATTATTATTTTTTCAAACCAGCTTTATTGACAATTTTTCGTATTCACAATAAATAAAAGAAAAAGCAAACAGAGCTGTGCAGAGTATTTCAACAACATATTGGTCAACGTATGTGAGTAATATATCAAGACATTGAACATTTCACAATGTAATTTACCCATGTATGGGGTTTTAACTTAATCCCTCTCAATACTACTTTCAAGAGATATAGAACCGTCAGAATATCCCTAACTGTCTGAGACTTAATGGTGTTGTAATTTGTATTCTTCCCATAGGAAGCTCATCCCCAGATAGTCCTCCAGATTCTTGTTTTGAGTACAATGGTATTTTTCCATACGTATCGCTATATCAACCCTGTCTATCCAATATTGGCTGCTAGGTAGGCCAGAATTCTTCCAGTTAGCTGGAATAATCTGTTTAGCCGTATTGATCATAATTTGTAAGAGTGGGTGGCGGAGAAGGCATTTTATGGGGGGAAATGTATTAAATAGAAAAACCCAAGGGCACATTGGCAATGAAACTGAGAGGGCTTTTTCTATTTCTATCTTAATGTGGGACCAGTATGTTACCACCACTGGGCACGTCCACCATATATGTATGAAAGAAACTTGATCGAGCAACCTCTCCAGCAAGTGGCTGAATATCCTGTTATCATGTTACCTAACCTGACAGGAGTGTAATACCATCTACAAAGGAGTTTAAGGTTCATTTCCATGTACCCCATGGAAGAAGATGACTTGCTCATTTGTGAAAAGATCTTGTGCCAATCCGCAGCACGGAGAGTATCCTTCATTCCTCCCTCCCACCTGGACACATAAAATGGGAGGCTGTCTACTATGGGGGTGTTCATGATCTTTTATGTTAATGACAAAATTCCCTTTCGTGGGTGAGGAAGCCAACATAAGGTCTCAAAAGGGGTTAAAGGTCTAGTAATGTGTTGTTTGCCGAATGCAAAGAGATATAGTGGGATAATTGAATATATTTAAACCAGTTGCTAAACTGTGTCCCCAGTATCTCTGTCACTTCATCTTGGGGTTTCAATCTAAGGTCTGAGAGTAGTGTGTAACAGGGTTTCACTCTGTGTATAGTGGTTTCCTCTGAATCTCTAATTATAGTAGAGAGTGGAAATGTGGCGTTGTCCAGAAGAGGTGTTAATGGGGAGTAAGGTGAGGATATGTGTTTATGATGTTTCAAAACTCTGTTCCATACTTGTATTGTTTTTTTAGCCAGCCAGGGTAGGGCTGGGTATAACTTGTCCCTCTTGACTGGGAGCCAGCATAACCCCCCTAACTGTTTACAGAGTGTCATCTCGTGCTCAATCAAGACCCATTCCTTATGTGGGGCCTGCTTGCACCAGTCATTTACCCTTGTCAAAAATGTTGCATCTCTGTACAGATTCAAATTTGGGGCCCCTAAGTCACCTTTGTCTTTTGGTCAGTATAAAGTTTGTGTTGCTATCCGGGGTCTCCTATTGTGCCAGATGTATGCATTAATCATTTTTTGTAAATTAAATAAAGTGTTTTTAGGTAGGGGTATAGGTAATGCTTGCAAAACATAAAGGATTTTAGGGAGGATAATCATTTTGGCAGTGTTGATACGTCCCAGCCAAGAGATGGGTTTACTGCTCCAAAATTGGATCATAGATGATATTTGATTTTTAATGGGTTCCCAATTCAGGGATACCATCTTCTCGGGGGTCAGGGACAAAAATATGCCTAGGTATTTAATAGCATTTGGTTGGTGGCAGAACTGAAGGGATAATAAGATGTCTAAGTCTTCTGGCATCAACAAGGAACCAAGGAATTCAGATTTAATTTAATGATGTAACCTGTTTTGATTTTTACTTTTTTTTTGTTTAGATTTTGGCTTTAAAGGGCCATGATACCCAAATGTTGAAGCACTTGAAAGTGATGCATCATAGCTGTAAAAAGCTAACTAGAAAATATCACCTGAGCAACCGTGCATCTGGCATGTGCTAGCACAGCCATGTTATTCTCATAAAAACACAGCAATTTACCCATGTATGGGGTTTTAACTTAATCCCTCTCAATACTACTTTCAAGAGATATAGAACCGTCAGAATATCCCTAACTGTCTGAGACTTAATGGTGTTGTAATTTGTATTCTTCCCATAGGAAGCTCATCCCCAGATAGTCCTCCAGATTCTTGTTTTGAGTATAATGGTATTTTTCCATACGTATCGCTATATCAACCCTGTCTATCCAATATTGGCTGCTAGGTAGGCCAGAATTCTTCCAGTTAGCTGGAATAATCTGTTTAGCCGTATTGATCATAATTCGTAAGAGTGGGTGGTGGAGAAGGCATTTTATGGGGGGAAATGTATTAAATAGAAAAACCCAAGGGCACATTGGCAATGAAACTGAGAGGGCTTTTTCTATTTCTATCTTAATGTGGGACCAGTATGTTACCACCACTGGGCACGTCCACCATATATTTATGAAAGAAACTTGATCGAGCAACCTCTCCAGCAAGTGGCTGAATATCCTGTTATCATGTTACCTAACCTGACAGGAGTGTAATACCATCTACAAAGGAGTTTAAGTTTCATTTCCATGTACCCCATGGAAGAAGATGACTTGCTCATTTGTGAAAAGATCTTGTGCCAATCCACAGCAGGGAGAGTATCCTTCATTCCTCCCTCCCACCTGGACACATAAAATGGGAGGCTGTCTACTATGGGGGTGTTCATGAGCTTTTATGTTAATGACAAAATTCCCTTTCGTGGGTGAGGAAGCCAACATAAGGTCTCAAAAGGGGTTAAAGGTCTAGTAATGTGTTGTTTGCCGAATGCGAAGAGATATAGTGGGATAATTGAATATATTTAAACCAGTTGCTAAACTGTGTCCCCAGTATCTCTGTCACTTCATCTTGGGGTTTCAGTCTAAGGTCTGAGAGTAGTGTGTAACAGGGTCTCACTCTGTGTATAGTGGTTTCCTCTGAATCTCTAATTATAGTAGAGAGTGGAAATGTGGCGTTGTCCAGAAGAGGTGTTAATGGGGAGTAAGGTGAGGATATGTGTTTATGATGTTTCAAAACTCTGTTCCATACTTGTATTGTTTTTTTAGCCAGCCAGGGTAGGGCTGGGTATAACTTGTCCCTCTTGACTGGGAGCCAGCATAACCCCCCTAACTGTTTACAGCGTGTCATCTTGTGCTCAATCAAGACCCATTCCTTATGTGGGGCCTGCTTGCACCAGTCATTTACCCTTGTCAAAAATGTTGCGTCTCTGTACAGATTCAAATTTGGGGCCCCTAAGTCACCTTTGTCTTTTGGTCAGTATAAAGTTTGTGTTGCTATCCGGGGTCTCCTATTGTGCCAGATGTATGCATTAATCATTTTTTGTAAATTAAATAAAGTGTTTTTAGGTAGGGGTATAGGTAATGCTTGCAAAACATAAAGGATTTTAGGGAGGATAATCATTTTGGCAGCGTTGATACATCGCAGCCAAGAGATGGGTTTACTGCTCCAAAATTGGATCATAGATGATATTTGATTTTTAATGGGTTCCCAATTCAGGGATACCATCTTCTCGGGGGTCAGGGACAAAAATATGCCTAGGTATTTAATAGCATTTGGTTGGTGGCAGAACTGAAGGGATAATAAGATGTCTAAGTCTTCTGGCATCAACAAGGAACCAAGGAATTCAGATTTGTTTCATATTAATCTTAAAATTAGATACTTCCCCATATTTCTCTAAGGTCTGCATAAGCTCAGGCATTGATGTCTGAGTATGCGTAACGGTATTATTATTATTTCGATAGCTAAAACAAATAATATGGGGGAGAGTGGGCAGCCTTGTCTGGTCCCATTATAGATCTGAAAAGGGCATGAGAGGGTGTTATTTATCCTGAGTCTGGCTGAAGGTTGATTATATAGGGTAAATATCTTATGTATAAACGGTTCATCAAATCCGAATCTGTGCAAGGCTTCTCTTAAAAAGTCTAAATTCAGCCTATCAAATGCCTTCTCGGCATCCATTCATAGAAATTCCGAGGAGATCCCATGTGACATTACATAATCTGCTATATTCAAAATTTTAGTGATATTGTCCCTTGCTTCACGAAGAGGAGTAAAACCCATTTGGTCAAGATGTATTAGGTTGGGGAGGACTTTATTTATTCGAGAAGTGATAATTTTGGCATATATTTTAATATCAACATTTAGTAAAGATATCGGCCTAAATGCGGCAGGGGAATCTGCTTGTTTTCCCGGTTTGGGAATAACCACAACATGGGCCTCTAACATCTGGGATGTAAAAGAAGCTCCCTGGGAGATATCCGTAAAAACCCTGCACAAGTTAGGACAGAGAGCTTTCGAGAATAGCCGATAATATTTTGTAGTGAAACCATCTGGACGAGGGCTTTTCCCATTATTCAAAGCCTTTATAGTGTGCTCTATTTCTTGTGTAGTTATTGGGGCATTTAAATTTGCTATTTGTTCTTCATCTAGTTGTGGTATGTGGCAGTTTTGTAGGTAGTTTTTTTTTTTTAAAAAAAAAAGGTTTCTATTTGAGGTTCATTTAAAGGCATACAACATTACATAAATAGATTCTTATGTCACATGAGATAAAATATCAGTTTTACAAGGGGTACTGACAATAAAGATTGGATTACAAAAAAAAACACAAGGCTAATAATATATGTACCATGTGACCATTATGTATATGGAGTGCCTGTCACCTAGGGACCTTCCAAATGATACAGTAGATCTCTCTTGGACCTTCTAACATAAACAGAAATATTCGGGTAAAAGAAGGTAATTTCAAACCTAGGAGACCGCTTATGGATCTCAAATGATAAACCTCAATTTTATAATGCTTTATATCATGCACAACGAATAAACTTAAAACATTTTTCTTGTAACTCAATAGGCCACTGTTGGACCAAACTGAAGTATTAACTCAAGGTAGAAGAGAAAAGTTATTTTAGCATGTTCAATTTGTAGGTAATGTTGAAAGTTATATTAAGGGATGCGGCATAGGCAAGAAAAGCTGCGTATTTAGTTCTCCTTAACAAGGGGACATGTTATAGATTGGGGGGGAGGTGGGTATATAAAGACCAAGAAAGTCTAGCAATCTACTAGGAGTGGATGAGCACAACAGAAGGTGATATATTATTATTATTGTGGAGGGGGGAGGTTACTGTTAAAGCATAGTAGGTAATAATATGTTAGGCTGATGCTATGCCTTGTGCTAGAGAGCCTCAAGTTCAATACTCATAAAGATGGTATAATTTAAGGAGCTTATTCAAAATATGGTGCAAAATAAGATCATAATTAAGTGTAGTAATACCGGTCCAGCCTGTATCACAAAATGGAGCTATGTATCTCAAAATATCTATGTCTTCCCTAGTAAGTTATGAATTAGCACAGTGTATCTCATAATAGAATAGCAAGACCCTCAGCAAGATACGTAAACCAAGCAGCTATGAATATAATAAACCCACTGCTTTGTCGTTAGATAGGTTACACAAGCGATTCAAGTAGTCTATTCATATTAAAATATGGTAAATTATCATAAGCATGCGAACTATGGGTATAACCAAAAGTGGAGTATAGGAGCCAGGATTGGATTTTTATAGTATAAACGTTTCTAACTATGAAAGACTGCACCTAGTTTGCAACCTGGACCCCATGACTTAGGGTGATATGGAAACAAATGGCACTCTCAGTAAAAATTAGATAATAACAATAGGATGAACATTACTGTACGAAGGGGGACAAACACTTGTACCTTATAGAACAGCTATAACACTGTACTTAGTAAATGTTAAGGCGGAGCCTCGGCCGCTGGCTATGCCTGCGCTGTAGGAAAATAAAACTCAGCATTCAAAGTGTAATGTCCCCAAATGAATCATGATAAGTGCATACATGGATATGAGAGTAATGAATGTCTCACCTAAACGTTTGAGTATACTTTTAGAAAATAAAATACCACTTCA